>NW_008329136.1:649018-663395 GCF_000622305.1 Nannospalax galili
TAAGAAAGTACAATGTGTAGGAATAAAACCAAAAGTTTTGGTAACAAATTGATGATATATTTTAAATTTCCCTAAAATGTAAAGTATCTACAAAAATACCATCAAACAAATATAAGGAAATTTATCACAAGTATGTAACATATAAACGTGTGTATGCATTTTACAAATATAAACATGGTATGTTTATATTTAGGTTTAGATACTAGAAAAATTGGAGGGCTGAGGAGATGGTTCAGCAGGTAACACCCTAATACATATGTAGACTGGAGTTCAGACCCCCAGCACTCATGTAAATGTCAACCAGGTGTGGCAGTCTCCCGGGTAATCCCAGTGTAGGGGAGCTAAAGACAGGAAAGAAGAAATTCCCAGAGCCAAATAGGTGAGCTCTGGGTTCAAGCGAGATACCCTGCCTCAACATATATAGTGAGAGTAATCAAGGAAGACTTTATCCACCATCAACCTCTGGCCCCTACATGCACATCTTCTTACATGTACATGCACACCACATACATATACACATATAGAAAAGGAAAAAAGCTTTCTAATACATGGAAAAAATACAAAAAAAAAACCCTAATACATATGTAAGTAGCACAAAGCATTACTTACATACAAGTGACTAATCTAAAACTAACATTTAGAGAAGTCAGTACTGGTAGGGGCAGAAGTGGCTGCTGTTAGTCAGTATGGAGAGTGCCTAAACGTCAAATTGCTGCCGTGGGATAAATACCAGTAAAGAAAATTATTTAAAAGTTACTGCCTCTGCCACATTACTACAGTTGATCTAAGTGCAGCTAGTGAGGGAGGGTGGAGATTGTGGGCTTTTGTCCTTGGGTTCTGAGAGTTAGAGTTACAGATCATAGTTCCTGTTAGGTGACCTGAGGGTCAACCACCTTCATTTTTACTCAAAACGTCTGAGGGTACAGAAGAGTGGAGAAAGTCTTACCACCTTAATACTCTCCCTTCACCATATATGAAATCTTCAAAGCAAAAGTTGAATATTTTGTTTCCTCTTTAATTGAACATCTGCCCTGTACCTGGTACTTTGCAGGTCTTTCGGGTCAGGAAAAGAGGTACAGATGACTTCACCATCTAGACTAAGACACTTGCAGTGAGCCATGGATGTCTGGAGAGCTGTGGCATCACAAAGAAGGCAGAAATTTAGTTAGAAAACCCCTACTGAAGACCTCCCAGAGGTGAAGGAGGACAAGTGAATAGCACAGCACAAATGACAGGAGCAGAAGGTCTCATTAAGAAAGAGGCATTTAGATTGGAAAGAACTGAGCCTAAAAGCCCACTTGAGAGGCTGTTAGCACAGTAATCTCGTAGAACTCCAAGCTGCCAGAAAAGGCCTAAGACTTCAAAGTGTTTATCAGTGGCTTTTCTAGGGACATGGATTCTGCTTAACTCCGAGTTTTTTGAAATGTCTGGCCCTGCGGCTGGTGTGGGCAAGGACAAGAAGGTGTCTGCCAGTATAGAAATGGGAGATGTAGGTACAGTTGTCTATCAGAGTCCCAGCATAGCACCTGGAAGTGGAGGCACAAATGGTAAAGTTTATGGGCTAAAGGATTTATGCAAGGTTAAGTGGCAGCTTTGCAGCCTTATCATAGCCCTGATGTGGGAGGTCTATGCAGAGTTCTCTGGTCATATGTTCCATCCTGTTGGCTCCTCCATCAACAGCTTTAATGCCCATGGTTGTGAACTTAACCTCTTCTTGGATCTGGATATGTAGAAAAGACTAGCCAGCCCCATAAGCCCCAGTTTCCATCCTTGGTATGGTGGTTTGAATGAGAATGTCCCCTACAGGCTCCAAGTATTTGAACATTTTGAACCCAGTTGGTGGTGCTGTTTTGGGAGGACATAGAAGGTGGGGCCATGCTGCAGGAAGAACCTCAGTAGGGGAAAGGTTTAGAGGGGGTCTTAAGCCTTGCTGAATTTTCAGTTATTCTCTGCTTCCTGAGCCTGCTTGGCAATGTGAACACTCAGCTTCAGGACCTACTCCAGCCACCTCTGCCACCATGCCTCCCTGCCATGATGGACTTTTGCCCCTTTGGAACTGTAAGCTAAATAAACTCTTCCTTTTATAAATTCTCTTGGTCACATTATTTTATCACAACAACAGAAAAGTAGCTAATACACTTGGACTCAGTCCTTTCTTCCCCACCATATCCTGAAGCCCTGGCCTACACAGCTTTCCTCTAATTCATAACCTCCAATATTCTGAAGGACTGGACTTCAAAACCTTCCAGGCCCTATATCCTTAAAAGTCCCCATAGTCTTTACCAGTCTCAATACTATTCAAAAGTCACATAATCCAAAGTCTCTTCTGAGACTCAAGGCAATCTCTTAACTGTAAGCCTCTGCATAATCAAAAGACAAATTACATACTCCCAACATACAGTGGAACCGAATACAAATTCCCATTCCAAAAGGGAGGAGTATATAGTGAGGAAATACTGGACCAAAACAAGACCAAAAACCTTCCTCCCTGATACCTCAGACTCTGGACTCAGCTTTGGTCTTTGAGCTGTTGCCTCACCCTAGTCCTACCTCCAGGCTCACCACTAAAGTAAGAGGGGAGGAAGGGCAAGAAGGGCCTAGAATTAGCAGAGACCCCAAGGGGAGAAGTCAGAGGAGCAGAACTACTGAGATCTGTTCTCTGGGGCTGGGTCCTTGAGGTGCACAAAATACACTGCTCTCCACCTGGAGCTCTGTAGTCAAGTTCTACTATCAGCTTTTGGGTCTGCATGGTGGCATCACCCTCAGTACCTAGCTTGCCTTGCATAAACCAGTTTTCTTAGTCTGTTCTGAGCTGGAGGAGCAAATCAGGACCCTTGTGTCTACTCTCTACTACTGCACTCCCGGCTGAAAACTGTCAGGGAGTAGATTTCTTTTATAGAGCTACATCTTGATGTTGCTCATGATCTATTTCCTTCAGACCAGAGAGACTGCTGTGCTGCTCACTGTGGCCTACTTTACCCAGAAAACAGGTGAAGGGGAACAGGTATAAGTAATGGTTGGGATGCCTCAAGACTAGAGCCAAGCACCAACATGGAGACCCTCAGTTCCCTACTTGCCCAGTTCTCTTCCTGTGACTCTTGTTTAGATCTCTGTGACTCCTGCTATCTCCCCAAAAGGGTCAAGTATTGTTACGTAGTGGCAGACAGTCTCCCCTCTAATGTCTGGGGAGATTCAGCACCATGAATTTCCAGGGCTCCTGTGATGTGCATCACAAAAAGCAGCCAGCCAGGTAGCTGGAGTCCATAGAACTGCTACAAGGCAGCAGCCACTTATTGTAGAAGCCTCCACTCACTACCAGCAACATGCCCTCCAGGGTCAAGGCTGAAGGCTGCTCTGCCTCAACAGTTAGCTCCCGGTTGTCTGTCACATCCATCCATCCATCCATCCATCCATCCATCCATCCATCCATCCATCCATCCATCCATCCACTTCCTCCAGTTCACTGCTGCTCTCGTTCACACGTTAAGGGAAGCACTGGAATGCCATATAGAGCCAGAAACCCAAGACGCCATAGTCAGAAGTGGGTAGGACTGATAAGTCTACTCAAGGAGACACAAGTAAAAGATTTAAACTAGATGGACTGAAAAAGAGCTAAAAGGGGAAAGAGGAACAGCAGGGATGTACAAGAGACGACAGTGAATATGGAGTGAAAGAACTGGTTACTGAAGGTGGAGAGACACCTCAAAGACTGGGCCACATGGAGATCTGCGCAACCAGAGGAGCCACCCCTAATGACCAGAAAGTTATCTAAACATGCTTACTAAGCAGATGCCCACGGGACATGAGGTGATCCAAGAAGGGTCTTAGGGTGAGATAGGGAAGGGGGCATTACACCCCACATTAGTGAGCTGGCCCCGTGCCTTGAGGCAACAAGTACAGTAGGGGTAGCAGCATGCCTAGAGACAACCACAACAGCAAACTACAGAAGGTGGCAGAGGTACCAGCAAAGGAGTAGAGTGGCTGTCGACGGAGGCTTGGGTAACCCAGGAGCAGAGAGAACTGAACCGTGATGCAAAGAAGAAACACACACACACACATACCCACGCACGCACACACGTATGCACGCACCAGCCTAGAGCAGAGAGAACTGAACCGTGATGCAAAGAAGAAACACGCGCACACACACACAGAGAGACACACACACACACATACCCACGCACGCACACACGTATGCACGCACCAGCCTTTATGGCCTCAGCTTTCCAGGCTGATCAATCTCATACTGTGGCTCCATTCCAGGAATCCCAAGCCTATTACCTGATTATCACCATTTTTACAAGTTTTTCCTCCCTCAAACACTTCAAAATCTCCTCGAGTGAGGAGATGGATCCTACAGGACAATAAAACTGGTTTAATGCAAAAATTAATGAAAATGTATAATTAATTTTTAACAAAAAATTAAGGGGAAAACAGTTTACTCTGAAGTCTTCCCAACATCCGTAGGCAGAACACCACCGGTTGCTAAGGTAAATATTTTTCCCAATATAAAACTTTCACAATATGATGTAACTGTTAAATACTTTTTAATTTTTGTGTGTGTGCATGTGTCTGTGTGTCCACTTCTAATATGAGTATTTAAAGTCATAGCCAGACACCCCCCCACAACTCTTCTGACATTTCACCACTTAAGACTTCTCTGATTTACTTTATCATGTCAACCTATTCCCCAAACTGGCAAACTGGTGGCTTGCATGTCAGTCTTCACACTTAAACTCTTGTACCTGGCAGTTTTCCCCTCATCTAGCTAAGTGAACCCATCTATCACTTCTTACAGGTCTCTGAACAAGTATCACCTTACCAAAATTTTTGCCTGGGGCTGAAGAGATGGCCAGCCATTAAGAGCACTGGCAGCTCTTGCAGAGGACCCCAGTTTGGTTCCCAGTACCCAACTTGACAGCTAACAACCACCCCAACTCCAATTCCAGAGGATCCAACGCCCTCTTCTGGCTTCTACAGGCACTCTGCATACATGGGTACAATTACATACATGCAGGCAAGACACTCATACATTTAAAATAAAAACAAATCGATTATTTCAAAAAAAATTTTTTTGGCCTGGCCACTCTATAAAATAGCAATCGTGTAATCATCCATCAATAATATCCTTTACCCTATATTACATTTTCAAGTAACACATCATTTTACGATACAATTATTTATAAAATTCTTATCTGCCCTCATTAGAGAAAGAGATAAAGTTCTAGACAGAAGAACCAGAGAAGAGATATACTGAAAAAGTAATGACAGAATCTTGTAAAGCTGATGAAAACATAAATCCTCATTTTGAGTCTTTGAAGTATAATTCACACATAACAATAACAGGGAAAAAAACAAGGGGTAAGATAGAGTACCTTTTAACAACTAGACTGACAAATACTTTTGATATAATGAAATAAGCAGAAAGACTGGAAAGCTGCTTTTAAAGGCAAAAGAAAATCATCTCAAACCTCCAATTCTATTCTCGGCTATAGTATCTATTAACATAGCTTTACAGCCATGTGTGTATGGCTTCCCTTGGGTATTGTCTCAAAATGTCACCGTGATAAAGAGTTCTCCGATAGCCAATATAAAACAGCAAGACTCCACCACGCCACTTACTCCAATCATGTGTTCTCTATTAGCAGTAGGAGGAGGAGGAGTATAAACTAAGTACTTATAAAGTAGTTTATTAGTCTCCTGATGTCTTTGGTTCATTGCTTTGCCCTTTAATTATTACCCTATAATGCTAAGATACTGCCTCAAATGATAAAAGCAAGAAATAAGAGTTTGAGAAAAAGTATTTTATACAAAAATTATGTAACAAACGATAATCCCAAAAGAGGAGATTTAGTATGAGGATTTCAATAAGCTGCTAATACCATGCTGAAAATGACATAATAAGCATCTTAGACCATTAGAACTACTATAAGAAAATAGCGTAAACCATGTAGTTCATAAATAATGGAAATTTATTTATCACACTTCTGGAAACTGGGAAGTCCAAGATCAGTGTACCAGTCGAGTGAGGGCCTACTCAACTGGTTCACAGAGGGCATTTCTGTGACTTCGCATGGAGGAAGGGGCAAACCAGTTCTCTGGAAACTATTTTATAAGGGCATTAATTATACTCATGAAGGCTCTGTCCTGATGACCTACTCACCTCCCAAGGACCTTTCCTAATACCAGGTTAGTGAGAGGTTTCAACATGAATTTTGGGAGGATACAAGTTTCGAATCAGTCCTTTCATAGTCAATTTAAGAGATTAGATGAATTATCAATAGTATACGCACCACACTGAAATCAAGGTTGTTTTCAATCCATCTTTGCCCATCTATGAATTCATCATGAAGTCCCATGATATAAAGGGTATCCAAAGCATCCACTATGGTGGCACCCATCTGTGAACTTCCTATATTTAGGAGGAAAAGACAGCTATTGTTAAAAACATCCCTTCATATAAGGCCTATTTTAGGTTTGTTTGTTTTTGTGTGTGTGTGTGTGTGTGTGTGTGTGTGTGTGTAATAAGTTAAAGAATGTAAGTATCAAAAAAGAATGTTATTCTTCACTTCTATGAAACTAGGTTGTAGAAACAGTTTGATATAGTTTACAAAAGATACTATATTGGGAACTAATAGAAAAATAAATGAAAATGAATAGTTCTATTCTCCTTAGTTTTCTGCCTTGGTCAGAATACAACTATATAATTAAATATGAAAAATAAAAAAGGTGGGGTTGGTTCAAGAAAAGAGGAGAGCTGTTCAAAATAAGCTAAATCATGAAACAAGCTATGTCCTTCTGGTTCAAAGTCACAGAAAGGAGGGAGTATATATGCATATATGTGTATGATATAATATACCTATGATAGATACATATATGCCTATTTTTATATATGTAGTATATTTATATATAATAATTCATATGGATACATAATAATGGAATAGAAGTTATAATAATCTTTAATAATCAAAAACCAGGTAAAGCATACAGAAAATGGAGGCCATAAAGTAGAATGTACATAGAAAAAAAAAATCAAAATAATGTATCATCTATTCTTAATATCCTAAAAAAATGTTTTGGAGAGAAAAGCAAGGAAGAAAAGAGGAATTACCTGAACAAAGCGAACACAACAGATAATAAAAACAGACACGGAACACACAAGAAGGCAGGCCACCTTCCTTCTTTCTTTCTTTTTTTTTTTTCCTCGTGGCGGGGAAATGCCTAAAACTAAATTTTTCCCCTTAATGGCTGAAAGCTATATACCATTTTTTGATGGTTGTTCTTAAGTTACATGCTATTTTCTGTTCATATGTTCCTAATTATTTCCTCAATTTATCAGTAAGTAAGTCTATCTTTCCCTTAATAAGACAATCCTCCAACACACTGAAAAAACCTACGTGGTCTTCTCCCAATCCAATTCATGACAGTATCATCTAGAATGTTAGTTTTGAGTTGTTACACAGGTAATTTTCATTTATTTTTCTTGATCCTCAGCTCTTTACTAAGATGAAAACTTTATCAGCCACTTAATCACTCATGCAGTCATCTCTCGTGTAATTTTTTGAAAGCATCTAAAAAAATTTTTTTCGCATTTTATTCAGAATATCTCAAACGCATTTTAAATCTCTGACAGTACTCTTTTGCTTTACTGATACTGTACAGGAGTTTATGCTCGTAAGTTACCGAGTCATTTCTCTGCCCTACAGTTGCATACTGACTGAAGAGACTGACTATCTTAGAAGGAAAAAGGCCTGACTGAGCTCCCTGTTCTGAACCATTCTGGTGATTACACAGGACAGATTGTGCCAGAGCTAGAAACCCAAGGAGGAGAAGAGTTAAAACGAAATTACAGTCATCACTATGGTTGTTTAGCTAGACAACTCAAGATTTCAATTGAAAAGAAAACTGGGAAAGCCTAAAACTACTCCTGGGTCAAAGAAACAGAAAAATATGGCATTGTAAAATATATAACATTTTTAAATTATGGGAATCTCAAAAGGTTCTCAGAGAAAAACTGGTTAACTTTAAAAATTTGTACTCTTTAATAGGAACAAACACTACTACTAAGAAAAAGAGAAAAATAAATAAAGATGAACAACAAAGTAGAAAAATTAGGCAAAGAATGGTGGTGCACGCCTTTAATCTCAGCACTCAGGAAGAAGAGGCAGGTGGATCTCTGTGAGTCCATGCCAGCCTGGTCTACATAGTGAAACCTTGTCACAAAAAAAGTATAAGAATTAGAAAACTAAAGGCGGAAATAAATTAGAAGTGAAGAAAAGTATCAAAATGATTTATTTGAGAGTTCTATAAAAAGAACCATAATACAGTAAATCTATTATTAACCTAGTTTTTCAAAAGAAAACAAAAAACAAGAAACAAAGGTATCACACCTTTCAAGGAAATAAAGAAAATTATAAAAGTCCCATTTTATTTTCACAATGTTTCAAAATCTTAGATTAATAAAACTAGGATCTTTCTGATAATATCTATTACCAAGTTTCCAAAGAATCAATCACTAAAGAAGTACCACACACATTCTAAAATTTCATAAAATAAATTCCATTTCAAATTTAATGTTGATAATTTCCTACTCAAAACAAATGTTGATGGAACAAAGGCAAAAAGAACTTAAAATTTAATTCATAATTTCTGTATGCCACTGACCAACAAAAACTTATTTAATCAAAAAAATAAAACAGCGCGGTGGGACATGCCTTTAATTCCAGCACTCAGGAGGCAGAGGTAGGCGGATCTCTGTGAGTTTGAGGCCAGCCTGGTCTACAAAGCAAGTTTCAGGCCAGTTGGGACTACAGGGAGACCCTGTCTCAAAAAAGACAAAAGAAAAAAGAAAGGAAAAGAATAGAAAAAAAAAAAATAGTACCTAATCTCACTTGTATCAGAGAAATAGCTAGAGACTAAATTGGTAGGCTATTTGGTAGGCTTAACTTTAAGTGGATATATAGACTCTAGATTATGACATAAATTTTAATTTTCCTGATTACTAATATATTAGGTTAGTATAAAAGTAATTTCTATTTTTGCTTTGTTAAAACTTGTCATTTAATAGCCAGACATGGTGGTGCAGGCCTTTTTAGCCCCAGCACTTGGGAGGCAGGTACAGGAGGATCTCTGTGAGATTGAAGCCAGCCTAGTCTACATGGTGAGTTCCAGGCTAGTTGGTGCTACAGGGAGACCCTGTCTCAAAAAAAAAAAAAAAAAAAAAAAAGCCATTTAATACATTCTTAATAAATGTGGGTGTGTTATATATCATTTTTTAATGCACAATGATCTCACTTTATGGTTTTCTGCCAAGGGTATTACTTGCTGTTTATTTTATACTATGGAAATGTCAGACAAAAGGCAAGTTTGAGTGATTTTCTTATTTGAGTTCAAAACGGGTAACAAAGCAGTACAGAAAACTTGCACAATATCACATTTGGTCTAGGAACTGCCAAGGAACGTACAGTACAGTGGTGGCTCCAGAAGTTTTGCCAAAAAGCCAAGAACCTTGAAGATGAGAAGTGTAGGGCAGTCCATCAGAAGCTGCCAATGCCAACTGAGAGCAGTTATCCAAGCTGATCCTCTTACAACTACAGGAGAAGCTGCCAAAGAACTCAATGTGGACCATTCAGAAAAGGGCAAAAGCTTAGTGTGTGCTTCATGACCTGACCAAAAATACAAAGTATCACTATTTTCAACTGATGTCCTCCCTTATGCTATGCAACAACAACCCATTTCCAAACTGGATTATGACTGATAATGAAAAGTGAACTGTGTATGACAACTGGCCATGACCAGCTCAGTGGTTGGGCCAGAAATTCCAAAGCACTTCCCAAAACCAAACTTGCACTAAAAAGTATGCTTGGCAAATCAATAAGATATGCCAAAAACTGCAATCTCTGCAGTTGCCATTGGTCAATAGAAAGGGCCCAATTCCTCTCCAGGACAACGCCTGATTGCAAGGTCCCACAACCAATGCTTCAAAAGTTGAATGAATTGGGCTGTGATGATCCACCACATTCACCTCATTTCTCACCAACCACCACTTCTAAAAGCATCTCAACAATTTCAACACAACCAGCAGCATACACAAAATGCTTTCCAAAATTCGTGAATTCCAAATCAAAGACTTTTACACTATAGGAATAAACAGTTTTCTGTACGGCAAAATATATTGATTGTAGTAGTTCCTATTTCCTATTTTGATTAATAAAGATATATTTGAGCTTAGTTATAATAATTTAAAATTCACAGTCTGAAACCACAAATCCTTTTGCACCAACCTAGTACTTACTGGCTTAGTTATACACTTCTTTACTGGAGAATTATTCAGATATTTTGGGTACATCCTTTTCCATGTATTGCAGATATCTTTTCCTAGCCTGCTGCTTGTCTGTTTTTTTTTTTAATGTCTTTGGGAACAGAAATGTTTCTCATTCCAAAATTCTTTTCACTTATGCTTGGTGCTCTTTGATATTCTAAAACTTCCTGAGGCTGGAAAGAAAGTTCAGGGTTAAGAGTGCATGCTGCTCCTCCAAAGGACCTAAGTTTCCAACACCCACCTCAGCAGACTCACAACTGCCTGTAACTCCAGGGAATCTGATGCCTTCTCCTGGTCTCCATGGGCACCTGAGCTTACATGCACATATCCCACATAGATACACACAGATATAGACAAAAACTTAAAAATAATCTTTAAAGAAAATCCTTACTTACCTCAAGGTCATAAGGGTATTCTCAAATGTTTTCTACTAGAAGTTTTATATTTTAGATCTATGACCAATTTCAAAGTAACTTTCGTATACAATGTTACAGGAACAGTCAAGTTCCATTACTTTTCCAAGTAAATATCCATTTGATAGAGCATAGTTTGTTAGAAACTATCCTTTAGCCACTGAATGACTTTAACACCTTTTCTGAAGATCTGTTGGTGCCATGTGTGCAGCTGCTTTCTCATGGTATCTGTGCCTTAAAAAAAAAATTTTTTTTTCATCTTTTTGAGATAGGGTCTCCCTGTAGCCTCAACTGGCCTGGAACTCACTATGTAAACCAGGCTGGCCTCTAACTCATAGAAATGCACCTGCCTCTGCCTCCCAGTGCTGGGATTAAAGGCATGCGCCACCATGCCCAGCTCAAAATTATGTGTATGAGTGGGTTTTTGTTTTGTTTTTTGAGACAGGGTCTTTCTGTAGCCCCTGCTGGCCTGGAACTCATTATGCAGACCAGGCTGGCCTTAAATTCACAGAGATCTGCCTGCCTCTTCTGTGCCTATCCTTATGTTAAAACCATACTGTTCTCATTACCGCTGCTTTATGATAAATCTTAAAATCAGATAATATAAATCCTTCAACTTTGTTCTTTACTAAAATTTGCTCTGACTACTGTGCTTTGCATTTTCACACTAGTTTTGGAATCAGCTTATTAAGCTGTATTGCAAAGCTTAATATCATTTTTACTGTAATTACTTTGACCTAAAAATGATTTTGAAAGAAGACATCTCAACAATATTGAATTCCATTTCAATCCCACATGAAAAACTCTCCATTTATTTAATTCCTTTTAAATTTCTTATAATAACAACCTACAGTTTTCAGCATATGGGTTCTGCATATTTATCAGATTCATCAACATGTACTTCATATTTCTGATACTGTCACAAGTATCACTATCTTTTCAACAATATCTGTAACTAGTTATTACTAGTATATAGAAATATAGTTGACTCTGTTTGGTGATTATTTATCCTCATAAAATGTTTGTCTAACAGATTCCTCAGAATCACTTTCATGGAAAATCATGTTGAATACCAGCAATGACAACTTCACTTCTTAATTTCTAATCTTTATCCCTTTACTCGTCTTAGTGCACTGGTCACAACCCACCGTATAATGTGACACAGAAGAGAGAGAACAGCCATCCTTACCTAGCACACAAGCTTAGAATGTCTCTAGCCCTTCAGGTATGAGGTAGGGGAAAATTTTCTATGTGTATTGCTTCCACTATTTTGAAATTCCTGTTAATAAGGCTGGAGAAATTCCTTCTAGCAGTATGTCCTGAGAATTTTTATTATAGATGCACAGTGAATGTCATGAAACTTTATCTACTGAGCTAATGTATTTTTTTCCTCTAATTTCCATGGTACACTGCATTATACTAACCAACTACCAAGTGATAACTCAACCATGCATCCTTAAGACAAACTCCATTTAGTTGGACTTCAACATTCCTTCCTCAATAACTGGCAGAATTATCAGACAGAAAATCAGTGAAAATAGAGACAATCTGAACAATCCCTTAACTAATGAACTGTGACACCCCAAAACACTCATAATAACAAGATGATATATTTATACAAATTACAAGAACAAATGGGAAATTTATGATGATAGACCATATTCTCAATCATAAAGCAAACCTAAAACTATTTAAAATCACATGCAAAAATCAGATAAAGTACTGTTTTCTGGCCATTGCAGAATTCAAACTAGAAAACAACAACAAAAAGTCAAAAGAATAATCTCTAGAAAAACGTGAAAAGCATCTTTCTCAAGGAAAAATTTTAAATATACTTAACTGAAGAAAAATAACAAAAACCTCTAGGAAAAAGCTAAGTGATTAGGAAAGATATAGCTTTAATTCATTATATTAAAGCTCTCAAATCAACAATCTAGAATTATACTTTGGGGGTGGAGCTCAGTAGGAGTGTGCTTGATTAACATGGTTAAGGCCTTGAGCTCCATCCCTAGCACATATGAGTGCGTACATACATACACGTACACACACGCACACACACATGCACCCCAGAAAACACAAAACTTATTCAGGCTGAAATAATTACATTGAATGGCTCTTGTAATTAGAAAAACTGAAATTGTAGTTTACAAAAACCTTTGAGAAAAAAATCCCCAGGTTTTAGTTTCACTGGCAAATTACATTAAGTATTTAGGAAGAAATAAAATGAATCTAAACACTGTCTTACAGGAAAACAAAGAGTGTATCACTTCACAATTAATTTTAAGAGATCAACATTAACCTGATATCAAAACAAGACAAAAAGATAATATAACAAAAATACAAATTATCAGGGTTAGAGAGATGTTTCAGCAGTTAAAAACACAAGCTGCTCTTGTATTAGACCCAGCTTCAGTTCCCAGCATCCAATGGCAGCTGACTGCCTGTTACTCCAGTTCCAGGGGGATCCAAAACCCTCTTCTGGCCTCTGTAGGCACAGCGTGCACAAGTATACATATATTCAGGCAAAACACTCAATACACATTTGAAAAAAGAAAAAAAAAACTCCCCAAGAAAACATTTTTAAATAAAGACTATCCCTCATGAACATGAAAATTAAAATATTAGCAAATCAAACCCTAGTTAAATGTGAAATGAAAAAATACTATTTCTATACGTAAATATATACATACATATGCAAAATAAAAACAACTTTTAAAAAGCATTGAAAAGTCAAATAGCCTTTACTAAATCAAAATTTTTCTTTTTAAATGCAAAAAAAAGGCCTCTATGTAACATAACTCTACATATTCTCCAGAATATCTAAATAAAAAGAATTCATTCTGGCCCAGTATGGTGGAACAAGCCTGCAATTCTAGCACTTGGGAAGCTGAAGAAGGGGAATCATGAGTTACAGACCAACATAAGCTACACAGCAAGACCCTGTCTCAGAAAACCAAAGTATTGGTTCTAGTCATTTTTGTAGCACCCAGTATCAGTGTACTAGAGCAGCAGCAGTTTCTTCTCCCAACACGTGGTCTCAGCAGAAGGCTTTAAGTGGGGAAACAAGTGAATCCCTTTCTTACGGATAAAGCCTTGAGCACAAGATTCAGCTAAAGAAAACAAGGAACAAGGATCCCTTCGATCATTTTCCAAGAAACCCAAGTACGTCTTCTACTCTACTCATGCAGTAATATGAAGATCTGATGCCTCAAACTGATGCAGCCTACCCTGGTAGGAAGCCAGCTGCCATCAGTACACAAAGGAAAGAGATAAGGAAAAAGTTTTACTGGAATCAGATCTATAGACCATGACCTCACTGAGCTGACTGGATTTCTACTTTAGTTTAAGTCATTTTGAAATGAATTTTTGTTATCTGGACATAGCATCCTGTGATCGCAAGGACTAAGGAGACAGAAGGCAAAGGAACACTGGTATCAGAAACCATATAAAAGAACTGTTTAAAAGTCAAAGTTAAGGGGCGAAACAGACACGTTTTATGTTACCTTTCCCCTGTAACCTGTAATATTGTGAGTAAAAGTTCAACATCTGAATGTTTTTTTTTTTTTAAAAAAAAAAAAACATAAAAAAAAAAAAAAAAAAAAACCCCTTTATACAATCCATGGGATAAAGCTGATTTCTTTGATAA
>NW_008329136.1:663895-676554 GCF_000622305.1 Nannospalax galili
AAAAAAAAAACATCTTTTCTAACTCTAAAATTTTGAGTCTATAAAGTCATAATGAATTTGAGGTACAAAATGAGATGCTGAGAACCACCACTCTTTTCTTTGATCCTTTATTTTTGAAAAAAGTAAAGTAAGATGTAAAAACATTCTCAAATCTGATGCTGGAGAGACGGCTCACTGGTTAACAGCACTGGATGCTCTTGCAGAGGACCCAGATTAGATTCCTAGCACCTACATGGCAGCTGACAAACATCCCTAACTCCAATTCCAGGGGCTCCAATGCCCTCTTCTGACCACCACGGCATTGCGTGTCACAGGTGCACACACTTACAAACAAGCAATATACTCACAGACATAAAATAAAAATAAAATATAAAAAAGTTCTCAAATAATATTCAATAGCAAGAATGAGGTATAAAAAAGAGTAAAAAACAAGAAACAATTTTTAAACTTCAAAAATTTATGCCTTCCACACATTACATGACAAAGCACATAATAAAGGATCTGTTCCTCCTTGGCAAATTATTTGACTGGGAAATTGAAAAAAAAAAAACAACTAAAGAACACAATTTTGACAACTGAAAATTCAATATTGCACTTGAGCTTCTTCTAGCATTTCATTCTTCTCATAAAATGTGTTTTCCATAAGTTCAAATATTTTTCCTATTTTTAAAAGCAAGATTAGGAGCGTAATCTATTTGGAACAAGATAAAACATTGATTGGGCTGCAAAATAAATCTGGCAAAACCCAGACAATCAGAGCTGGCCAATCAGCAGGAAAAGGCACTCAACAAGGGCCTGGCAATCAGTTTGATCTCCGAAATCCTATGGTGAAATGAAGAGAACTGACTCCCAGGAGCTGTCCTCTGATCTCTACACATGCACTATGGTACATTCATGCCCATACTCACATGTATATCTCAACACACACACAGACACACACACACAGACACAGACACACATACACATACACATGCATACACACAAACACACATGCACTCGCCACAAACATATTAAAATTTGTTAAGGTAGAAAACTCACAGCTACTTTTTTTTTTTTTTATGTATATGAGGGTTCTGCCTGCATGTTTGTTGAAGCACCTGTGTCGTGCAATGCCTGTGGAGGTCAGAAGAGGGTGCTGAATCCCCTGAAACTGGAGTTACGAAGTTGTTAGCTGCCATGTGCATGCTGGGAATCAAACCCAGGTCTTCTGCAAGAGTAGCCAGTGCTCTTAACCACTGAGCCATCTCTCCAGTCCCACATCCACTTCTTATTTTCAGTATATGTTTACGAAATCCTTAGTACTAAGGCTCACAGTGTATCACTGCGCTCAATATAAATGTACTTGAAGGGGACCTAATGTAATTGATAATTAAATGTCTTTTAGTGTACTATCTCATTTTATGACATCTACAAAGTAGTGAGAGCATTCCATCTGTAACACCTTTTCAGAGGAAATATACTCTATTTCATTAAATGACAACTACTATATTAAACGTATTATAAACAACCTAGTAGTCATTGTGTAGCTACTTAATGGAAATTGTTTTTCTTCCACATCTCTCAAACCCAGAACAAATTATGTTTTCTTTTTTGGCAAAAAACAAGCAACGACAAATGCATTTTAAGAGAAATCACAGCATTAGAAAATTCATCACAAGGAAAAATCTTGTTTGAATTGTTATTGTGGTATGTTGTAATTAGTAAAGAAAATCACACTATGACTAGCATATATGTCTTCTCACCTCATGAAAATGTTCCTGCACTCACCTATCCACACAAAACATCCAACACATCAAGAAGTACTTGAAGTAAGAGAAAAGAATGGCAACCACAAAGAACAGTTGGACAATTTCCAAGACTAACTCTAGGTTTAGTAAAACTTGTTGATGAAAATTAGTTGGGTAAGATGAACTGCAAAGTTTAACAAGAACTACCTACGCTCAAAAGAACAAAAAAGGACATCAAGACAAATATAGCTCTTGGTCAAACCTCTATCCACACACACATTTAGGAACATGAATATACAACATAACCCATTCAACTGTCAATCAAATCACCTTCTACATGCTACTTTTTAATATACATAGCACAAATGGAATTTCCAAATCTTTCCCTCTTCCTTTATGAGTATCACAGATGGTACTGATTTGAAGAAAAAAGTTACAAATAGATATCTACCTTTCTTGACATTAAAAAAAAAACAGAAAAAAAAGCTCTGAAACTCAGATAAATGGCTAAACTATGTAAGTAGAAAATCTAAAAGGTAAATGTGGGCCAGGCATGGTGGCACATGCCTTTAATACTAGTACACTCTGTGAGGTTGAGCCCAGTCTGGTATACAAAGCAAGTCCCAGGCCAGTCAAGGACAAAACAAAACAAAAAAAAATACACGTTCTAATTATAGGTCCACAGAAATTCAGATCTCAAAAAATCCTTTAGAAGTCAGATCTTTTTTTTGAAAGATGGAAAAAGAAAACAAAAATAGCAATTCAAAAGTTACCTTACCAAATATGTTAGTGGAGTGTCCTTTCCTTGCGATAGGTCTGAGTTCGTTGTGTCCCCACCCATAGGTCCTGTAATTATCCCAGGCATGTTTCATCATCTGAGAAGAGGACAATTATAATTCATTATTTTATGCTATCCACAAAATATTATTCTCAAATGTTGTGTAATTTAAACTTTAATTATTATATCTTTGCCCATACTTTCACGGCTTCTGCATTAGCATATTTAATTAACATTTTATCAGTGTGAAAACACACATACTGGTATTTCATTTCAATCTACACAACAACAAAATTAGATGTAATCAGAAAGTTATTTGGGGAAGAAAGTGACGTATTTGGTGTTTTCTCCTTTAGTAAGCTGACAATCCGTTGGGGAACAGTTCCCCTTCCTTCACTGTGAAAACACTAAGCTATCAATAAAGGGGCCTCCCCAACTAATTCAGCATGACTACAAAATCCTTTTAGACCAGAGATCAGTACAGTGAAACTATTGTGGAAAAAAAACAGTCCTAGATAACCTGTAATAAATGGCAAATATACTTATGTTCCAATTAAATCTGATTTTTCTCAAATCAGTGGGAAAAATGGACAAATTTAGCCCAAAAGTTATGTTTTGCAGAATCCAAAATTCAACACCTAGTCAAAGTGATTAGACAGGTACAAGGATTCAAGCACAACAATCAAGTCTTTTATTTTATTTTTTTAATTAGTTTTTTATTTATTTTATTTATTTATTTATTTTTTGGTCTTTTTGAGACAGTCTCCCTGTAGCCCCACCTGGCCTGGAACTCCCTATGTAGACCAGGGTGGCCTTGAACTCACAGAGATCCGCCTGCCTCTGCTTCCCAAGTGCTGGGATTAAAGGCACATGGCACCACGCCCGGCTCAAGTCCTTTTTATAAATATTATTACTGGCACTGGGAAGAAGGGTGCTAACTCATTTTGTAATCCCAAAGCCTATGAATATAACTGAATCCTGAAGTTGATAATGGCTAACCCTCTCTTACCACAGAAAAACTAAATAGTAAAAGGAAAGAGAGACAATGTTATGTTACACGATTAAGATTCAGCCATGTCTGAAGCCCTGGTTCAAAGCCATTAAATTAATAAATGTTTTTGTACCAGTTAGTTTGAGCTGAGTTCTTTACAACCCAAGGAGATCTAAACTACATAATGGCAGAACATTTAATTACAGATCAAATGAATTACAAGACAGTGAAATGCAGTGTATCATTTAGCAACACAGTATTAATTAAAACATTTCCAAACTTGTTTTATGTAGCTAGTACTAATCAGACACACAAACTAGGCAAAAACATTGCAAGAAAACTCCAGACCAATATATTCCAAGAAACAGAGACACAACTCCTTCTAAAACTAATTTGTGCTACATAAAGAAAATATTACACCATGGCCACATGCAATTTTAAACATATGAATAATATAAATTTTACATTTAAAAATCAGTAAATATAATTCACCATATTAACAGAAAAGAGAAAATCTCATATAATCACCTACATAAAAATACAAAGCATTTTCTAAAATTCAACACATATATATGATACAAACCCTTAAAACTATAATTATAAGGACATATCCTCAACTTAATAAAAGGCATCTTCAAAAAGCTGAATACTAACATATCACACTTAAAAAAAAAAAAAAAACCCCACTAGAGATAGTAAGTGAAAGTGACCTTAGTAAGTAACAGGATACAATTCAGCAGACTAAAAACAAATGTATTGCTAATGTAACCTCTGAGCCTGAGCCTGAGCCTGAGGGTTGTCTTTGAATCCCCTAAAAGCACATGTTTATCAATCTGAATTATTACAAATATGAGAAAGTATTTCAAAATATTATGATGGCATCTGAAAAAGGGCAAGTTGGACATCTGGAAAATAAAAAAATCTGTCAACATCTCCAACACTGTCCAGAAAGTAGATTAACTGGTCTGTATATAAAACATGGGCTCCAGAAGTGGGGTGCAAATTAGACTTAGATTTTTGATTCATCAAAGTCAAGGCTTTACAATAATTCATAAGGCTAAGCATGGTGGCCACCAAGACGGAACATCAACTTGACAGGATTAAGAGTCATTAGTAAACACAGGTCTGGGCAAGGCATGCCTGTGAGGGTGATTCCAGGGAGGCTTCTCTGAGAAGGAAAGACCCACCCTGAATGTGGGTGCAACCGATCCTTTGAACTCAGTTCCAGACTGAAGAAAAAAAGAAAGAAAAGGAGAAAGCCAACTGAGTACCAGCAGTCAATCACCTCTCCCTTCCCACCTAGATGCAGTGTGACAGGCCATCTCCACTCCCCTCATGACAGACTGTATCATCCCAAACTAAGCCAAACAATGGGGCTGGAAAGATTGCTCAGTGGTTAAGAACACTTGCTGTTTTTCCAGAGGACCAGGATTCGATTTCCAGCACCTACATAGCAGCTAACAACTGTCTGTAACGCCAGTGTGAGGCGATCCAATGCTCTCTTCTGGCCTCCACAGGCACTGCATGACATGGGTGCACTTACATACATGCAGGCAATATACTCATATACATAAAATAAAAATAAATAAATAAAGGATCAAAAATCTATATATTAATTTTTAAAAAACTAAGCAAACAAAATAAAGTTTTCCTTCCTTAAACTGCATTGGCAGGAATCTTGTCATTACAAAGAGAAAAGTAACAGACAGATCAAGCTAACATACGTTAAACTTTCCATATTCATTACTAAAATATATAGAGATATTTGACTATGTGAATTAAATTTATTCTTGTTTTATACTACAGCTTCCAAAATATTGTTGATGCTATCACACCCTTATAATCTTTTTCTTTACAAGCAGTATAATAGCAAATTCTACTCAAAATTTCCAGTTCTTATTAACAAAGTTTGACTCAAATTCACTAGATTTGGTACTCTTTCATCTGTAATTTCCAGAATAACAAGTTGAAAGATTTCTGCTGGGGCTAAATAAATTTGAAGAATTTTGGAATCAATCTTTCTATATTTCTCAATTCGTGGAAAAATTTCTGAAATGAACATGCTCCTAATCTACAACATAGCTATGTCTCATGCCATGTTCCTTACAACATGGCTCATAAAATGCTGTTTAGATGTTTGCTTCTGAAAAGTATTTGCACAGTACGTAGCACAGCCTCTTGGAACTGAGCATTTAAAATTGTTTATTTAATAACTTATGCATGGATTCTATTCTATTATAAAACCCTACATTTCAAAAGATTTCCCAGTGTAGGTCAAGTAACCATCTAAACAATCTTACATCAAATTTTTAATTGCCAAATAACTGCATTCTAATCAGTATTGAGGAAAAAGAGGGCGCGCTAGTGCTTACTACTAACCTGGGAAGTAAATTAACTATGGCCCAAGAAGAAACAAGAAGAAACACCAGAGATGATACACATCCATATATATAGACAGTTCCAGTCAGACACGGATCTGTAACCGCTTAGTATCACAAGCCTCAGCTTATTACCTCTTTAATTTTTTCCCTTTTCTTTCTTATCTCTGCATCTTCTGGGTCTCCACCACTGATGCCTACGAGCTTTGGGATAGGAACTGGTGGCAGTGGCTTGCTCTCTTTGGGCTTCATTTCTTGGACTACTTTATTTTTCTCTGTCTGAATTTCTGCACGGATTTCTTCTCTTGACTTTCTTAATTTTTCTTTTGCTTCTTCCAGGGCCTTCTCATGATCAGCTCGAATTTTATTTCTCAGACGTTCTTCTTCTTCCCTATAAGATTTTTTTAAAGAAAGAAAAAGACTAGTTAAAAAAGAGTAATACACAAAACCTTATAAAAGGTTCTTTCACTAAACTCTAATAGTTGCTTTCTAATTCTGCCATTAAAGAGCAAGAATTACTAATAAGAGAAATGCAGATCTGCCCGAAGAGTAAGATAAATATAACTTTGTCTGAAAAAGAAAACCTGTTCTAGATGCTGAAAAGTAAAACATGTTACACGAGAGGAAGAAGGCTGAGGACTTTTTCCTCATTTTGGGGCAGAGAACAGAGAAAACTGAAGTCAGTAACAAGAGAAATACATGCAGAGAGGGTAAGGGTGAGGGAGAGAATGAGGGAGTGAAAAGCTACAAGTGGGGTTAAGTAGCAGAGGGAGACAAAAAAACAAACTCAGGGTCGAAGAAAAATGATATGGGGAAAGATATATGAAACTTCATTTGTTTAATACTGCGTAAGCTGCTGAAACTTACATTTTGAAAATGGCAAAGATTTAACAATGCAAGGATTCCTAACTGATTTGGACTACTTAAAACTCTCTCGAGCCTTTGCCTAAAAATGAAGGTTCCAATTTAGTAGTCTGTTTGAAACTCCTGAGTCTGTACTGGTTAAGTATAGTGTTTCTAATGCTAAATATTTGACACCAGAAGAGTTTCAGATTTCAGTTTGTCAGATTTTGAAATACTGCAATAGATACTGGTTGAGTATCCCTAATCTAAAAATCTCCAATCCTATTGGGAAAAGGGACAAAAGAGATCCACCAAGATCCCCATACACCAAGTCCATCTTCCCAATGTGGCGACATTGAATGAATCTTTTTCTTCTTTTCACTATTAATTTGGCTCCTTTTAATTGGCTCATTGAAGACAGGCCTGGCTTGTTGGGGCACAAGATGTAACCCCTAAGTCTGGTAACAGCTCCATGTGCTCTGTTGACTCTCCTTACTGCTGAATGACATGCAGAAGCCCACCATGTTTGCAAGGTTTATGGGCATAACTGCAAAACATCACCACCCATAGAGAACCTCTACAAGCAGGTACTATACACCAGCCAGCCCTGAAGCGAGCAGCAAGGATGACCAGTCACAACACAGCCCATGTATCTTCTCAGAGCGCCTCAGTGACACAACCATTTTAAAGGGTCTATTTGTGAGAAAAATGTCTAACACACATTTCCAAAATTGACTTAGAGCCTCCTTTGCCTGCCTTCCCCTTCAGCATTCAGGGAATACACTCACACAGGAAGTTTCTCTATACCATCAGTGAAGCCTGTGGTACCTCCTATTTGCCGGACAACATTAAATATGTCACCTCCCCAAATCTCCTTTTCTCCTATGAAGGAAAGTCTCTGCCAAACCCTTAAGACTGTGGAGGAATGGGTGAGATGGCCCTGGGTTTTAAAGTTCAGCCAAGTCCTTAATTATTTCCTTTAGTCTCTTCCTCATTACCAGTGCCCTCCGCCCCAAAGGCACGTATATAGAACTACTAAATGACCCAGGCTATCATCACTAGCCTGTGGGACCAGGACCTATACTCAGTGACCTCTTTTGTCTTCTCAGCTTCCCTAACCTGGGTGATATGAGGACTTTTGGAAAATTCGCAAGAATTTAGAAGACAGCAACATAAGTCAGGGCCTACTTCTTCAGAGGCAGAATTAGCAGCAAGTGCTGCCTTTTCTCTACCCTCTAGCCTCCACCGCCAGCACTGTCTTGGTCCATGTGTCTACAACAGTACTCATGTACAACGACCTTTAAATTCTAAGGCCACCCTTAAAACTTGTCACTCCTCAGATCTTCTATGCAACACCCAAACCAGAAGCCTGGGAATCCCTCTGAAAGCAGCTCTTACCCCATAAGCCCATACTGAGCATGAGCCCTGGGTCCTGAAGAAGCTATGTGCTTCATCTTCTATGTTTGTTTCTAGGCGGCTTGAAAATGGTTCCACAAAGAAATCTCCAGAAACAGGCTTTCAACCTTCAAACTCCTAGGGCACCCCACACCTAGAGCCTGTCCTAGTTCAGTTTTGCCTCTCTGTGACCTCAGTTTCTGTGCTAGCCATAATGCCCCCCTCAGAGCACTGGCAAGTCTCTGGGTAAAAGCCCTCCTTCGAGGCCTGAGGCAACAGGGCAAAAGGGAGGGAATAAAACTCCTGAATCACAGTCTCCCTTTCATAGACCAACAGCTTTAAAAAAAGAGCTACGAAAATCTAAAATGACTTTCAGAAAAATGTGATTATCTTTTAAAAATGCATAATGTGAATAAGGACTCAAAGGTAATATGTAAAGATAAAATTTATTCACTTAGCAAAAACAAAATGTTGATTTTTAATCCAAGCTCCCAAACAGTGTTTGCAACTGCTTATCTGAAATCTGCACTGAAAAAAAAATCTAACTAGCAGAGTGGGTTCCAGTTTCAAAAACTCATTCTATCAGTCTTCTTCGTTCAAGTAAATATCAACTTTATTATTTACTAGGGTTCTTACACCAAACCACCTCGTCTTCATTCTCTCTTACCATCTAAATGAAATTCAGTAGGAACTACTCTCATTTGCACCCTGAACATTCCTCAAAACTATCCACGTTGCTCTAATCTCCAACGCTGCTATCCATGATCCAGGCTATGCCATGCCTCACATGGACTAGTCTGGCTTCCAGAAGCCTTCATATGTCTACTTTGCCCCCCCCCAAAAGCCTCTGGTCATATTATAGAACAGGTGAGCTTTCTGGAATTATATAAACTATGTCACTCTGTCTTGCAACACTTCATTCAAGGAATTCTATTATAAAGTACTAAAAGTCGCACACAGTGTGCTCTCTACCTGTGTCCCCAGCATCATCCTGGACTTCCTCTGTGCTACAGTCACACCCTTTCAGTTCTTCACACACCACATTCTTTCCCACCAGAAGTTTCTTGTGCCTGATGTTTCCTCTGCTTAAAAGACTCCTGAACTCTTTCTTTACCTTCAAGTTACTGATCAATCTTAATTCTTTAGCTACCTCGAGGACTAGGCGAATTTCCCAAACACATAGTCTTATGTACCATAATCCTTTCTTTCATCGAACTGTCATGTGTGATTTTGTGAGTAAATAACTTTCCTAATAAAAGCTTCAAGTTCAGAGATTCTGACTTTTGCTCAAATCTATCCTTGAAAGCTTAGCACAACAGGCATATAATAGGAGCTCAAAAATACTTAAATGAAAACCCATGTTCCTAGACCTCATCTGAAGTAATAATGATACACACTGTCTATGAACAAACAGGAGGAGGCAGTCAAAAGAGCTGTAAATGGCAATTCTCTCTTTAAGGTAAGCAATTTGCCAAATTCATCCTCAAATTCATGTTAAAATTCATAACACGGTAATGAAACATCTAGGTGTTAATAATATTGTCATGTACTAACTTCCTGCTTACATTTATTAGCTACATACTAGAATCAATCGTTCCTCCATAAGTGAAGTACATCTGATGGCAACGTGGGAACAACTGACAATTTATATAATTTTTTATAATTAATTTTAAAGATAAAAACTTGAACTCCCTAAATTGTAGAAGAAAGTTCCATTCACTCTAGGTATTGTTTTGGCAACCAAACTTTTTCATCAGAACCTGTATTGTTGGGATATTTTCAAGAGCCTTATTCAAAGACATTTTGAAAAATCTAACCTATAAATGTTCTTGCATTTGTTCATCAAAAAGTAGTATTTGTTTAAGAGTTTAATGAGTTTATTCACCTTTTCAGGAAAACCAACATCAACCACAGTTTAAAGAAAAAACAGGCAGTGTGGTGTCAAGAAGAAATCCAGAGCCCTGGGAATTTAATCAGATTTCCTGTTATCTGAGGTCCAAACTGAATCGTTGTGTTGGGGGTGGGGGATATACTGAACTCAAAAGTTTAGGAGACAAAGATTTTGGTCCAGATTTGTCCCAACTCACCCTGTACAATTAAAAAAAATAATAAAACCTTCATGATCAGCACCCTCCTCGACTGATAAGAGATGACACTACCCTCTCTGTATCAGTTCAAAACTGTGCTTTTTATTATTACTCACTCTAGATCCAATGATTCTGCATGCAAATGTACAGTAAAATTTAGTGTTCCGGCCAGGCGTGGTGGCGCAGCACTTAGGAGGCAGAGGCAGGCAGATCTTTGTGAGTTCGAGGCCAACCTGGTCTACATAGCGAGTTCCAGGACAGCTGGGGCTACAAAGGAGACCCTGTCTCAAAAAGAAGTTTCCTCAATGAACTTCTAAAATACTGTATTTCATCCTCTGGATCATTCATTCCTGTTCTTATTCAGCACATTCTTCCTATTCAAGACCATCCAAGTGGCTCAGTAGTTAAGGGCACTGGCTTCTCTTGAAGAAGAACTGAAGTTCAGTTCCCAGCGCCTACGCGGCAGCTCACAAAAGTCGGTAATTCCAGTTCCAAGGAATTCAGTACAGGCACCAAGTATACACCCACTGCATTACATACATGCAGGCAAACACTCATACACATAAAATAAAAATAAATAAATCTTGGGGCTGGAGAGATGCTCAGCATTTAAGAGCACTGGTTGCTCCTGCAGAGGACCCAGGCTCGGTTCCCACCCCCACAAAGCAGCTAACAACTGTCCATTACACAGTTCTAAGGGATCAGATACCCTCTTCTGACCTCCACAGGCACTGAAAAACACAGGTGCACTTACAAACATGCAGGCAATACACTTATACACACAAAATTAAATAAAAATATTTTTTAAAATAAACATTTTTTAAAGGCAGAAAAGAGAACAAAAATCAGTATCTGATATCTATTCTTCATAGCAAAGGAGAAAAAGAGAACTTCAACCAAATAAAAGAGGTCTTTCAAATAAGAAAATGTAATAATCATCCAATACTATCATTCTTACACTACAAAAGAAATTCCCTGCAAAGTGAGAGAAATAAAAATGCTTACTATCACAACTTCTACTTGACAGCAATAAAAATCAGCAGCAGCAAGAAAAAAGACTAAAATATAAAAAGGATTTGAGAAAACTGTCTTCTGTCATAGGCAATATAATTCCTACAGAAGAAATCTGAAAGAATCTACAAATCATTATAATAAGAGTGCAAGGGAGGGAAAGCAGTGGCCGAGCAGACAGCCAATGCTCGGCGAACATCTCCTTCCCTTCGAGGCTATCAGGTTCCCTCTTTCTAGACCTCAAGTACTCCAACTTCTATGCATACTTCCTTCCACAGCAGCACCATGCTTACATCTGCTTTCTTCCATGGTGATTATTTCCTTGCTAAGACAGCCTAACCTTAAATTTTTAAAAGTAACATTAGATATAAAATAGCCTTCTCAAATAGCTTATGCTTTAAATAGTATTAAAGAGAAACTTCGGAAAATGTGGGAAAAAATAAAAACAATTGGCATAGTTATGTAAATAGCTACTTTTCAACACTATAGACCAAGAATGGTTTTAGTAAATGACAGAGGACAGTGGGAAACTCTTAGAGAAAATACTCAAACAACAGGATTCTATACAACTTACTGGCAAGTGCCTGAAAGAAATTAAGACCAAAAAAGAAATGTCACACCTTCAAGGTCATGGAAGAAGAACTCCTCAAACTTGGAGGTGACCAAGAGGCAACATGGTGCCAACTATAACAAGGGAGTTATTCACAATTTTGTTCTAAGATGATTCTCAGCAGAAATCAATGTACTCTATCTGCACAGAATAGCACTTTCAAATAAACAGCAAAGAACTTTGTGTACACTGTTACATTAAGTCAGATTATATATTCTAGAAATGATTATAATTAAGAATCAGAGTACTAGCTGTACCACACTTGGGCTCCCATTCGATGAGTGAACTCTACTCTTCAGACATGATGCTAATAGTGACACCCAAATATTTCACAACACAAATAATTGATCAGACACATGACAAAGGGTTAAAACACATTTAAAGTCAAGCACTGAGAAATCCATTGAACCCTAAACACCAATGCCAAATCCAATTACTTTGTCACCTAGTTCTCACAAACACCAAAACATTATTTCTATTTTACTAATGCAGCACATGAACCAGCAGCAAAGAATTGCTGTCTGTTGTCAGTCAGGCACAGATCACTTATTGGGCAGCTAAAAGGTCTGTTTAGACAGTGAGCTTTTACTGATTATTACAACATGAGTTTTAATAGATTTCATTTTCTTAATAATTTATTGAGAATTTCACACAGGGATATAAGCATATAAGGTTGTTTTAATCAAATTCATGCACACTCCCTCCCCTCCAACTCCTCCCATATCTCCCCATCATTTTTTTCTGATAACTTCATATATTAGTCAGGGTTCTCTAAGAACAGAACTGGCAGAATGAATATATATATATATATATATAGAGAGAGAGAGAGAGAGAGAGAG
>NW_008329136.1:676615-679628 GCF_000622305.1 Nannospalax galili
TGCACCACACTGGAGAGGCTGAGAATCCATAGTCGCTCAGTCCACAAGGCTGGATGTCTCAGTAGTCCCAATCTGGCGCTGAAGGTCTGACGAATTCCAAAAGATCAGCTAGTCTTCAGTCTACAGCAGCAAGACGAACTCACCAGCGAGAGAGAAGGCAAGTGGCAAGAACCCTGGCGTTCTCCTCTGCCATGGTCTTTTATATCAGCTGCCATCAGAAGGTAACACCCACATTTAGGGTGTGTCTTCCAGCTTTAGATGATCCAATCAAGAAGATCTCTTTCATTTCAGTTAATCCCAGGTCCAATGAAGCTGACACCTAGGATTAGCCATCACACTTCATGTACTATTTCTTCTTTTTTTTAAATTGGAGTTTTGCATACACTAACATTCCCCCCTCTGAAGAGGTAGCCCTAAAATCTTTTAGGGCTTAGATAAGAGCTCCCAAATACTTTTGTCATTTTTGGCCTTTGGAACAGAGTATGTTGCTAAGAGACCCAAGGACATTTTGACTTTTAGCCAAGAAGCTGGCTACTTTTCTTTGGGGTCTTTTTATACTAACTGCCTAGACAATTCCTACCTTCTGTACTTATAACACCATCCTCTGAAGAGGTTACCCAGGTTATGGAAAGGGATTCGGGACGCAGGCCTCTCTGGCTTCTTCCATTCTGAACAGGGATGCAGGGTGAAGCAACTGGGGTACCCCTTCAGTGCATCTATCTAAAAGACTACCAAATTGCATAACTCTTTTAATTTTTATTTTTTTTATTTTTTGTGAAGGAGAAGTAAAGACAAGAGTAATCAGCATTACAAGTTCTAGACAGGAAACTAGAAAAGTCACAACAGGGCAATTTTCAAATGTTAATTATGATAGTCCATTGGAATTTCTTGAAAAGGGCTTCCAAAAGCATCCCCTCTATTGGGTTCCTCCTCATTTTCCTTTTGTCTGCCAAGGCTGGACTCCAGAGTGATGGATTCAGGATTTGCTTTCAGGTATTTTGATAGCTATTGGAATAGTTAAAATCATTGTCAGTTCCTGATCTCAAAAGCTAGATAAGGGGAGAAAACAAATTTGGCCATCATTTTAGAATACCGGGCTGCCTCCCTTAGCTCCAGGTGGGCACTACAGTATTGCAGACCAAGATCTGAAGTCTTAGATTTAAGCAGTACTTTCCGATTCAGAACAAAATCATCAATGAGAGGTAACTGTCTAACTTTTTATATGATATCTATATAGACTTAAGCCTAATGTCTGAGAAGTGTAATCCCTTGAACTCTTAAATATACTGATCACTTTACTCTTTGGTTACACTTTCCTTTTGGGTGTTTAAGACCATACAGTTGGCCCAAATAAATCAATTTATATTTATACTTAAGGTCCTTTGATGATCTATTCCTAAGGGGTCACAAGGGCTTGGGAGGAGCCTCTGGCTCCTTTCTTTTACCAGTTCCATCTATGTGAAGGTAAGTCAAAGGTCCTACTGGACCACGTCTGGCTTCACTTGGAAGCATGGAGGAAATGTTTCCTCTGAGTTTACCCTCCTTTTGTAGACTGGACACTAGTTCAAGTCCATCTCGTGGGTCTCCAAGTCCTCCCTGAACAAGAAGACAGGTGACTCACCACAGTTACATGACATTTTGAAAGATGTTTCATAGTCCTCTGGAACTTAGTCGTCATTGAAGGGCAAGGGGCAAAAACTGTCCTTTAAGTCCCTCTGACCACATTAGTATAGGCCTCAAACTACGTTAAACATACAATAAGGTTAGTTCCACCAGTCTGGTACTTTTAATTACCAAGTACTATGTAAATAAAGGTTGGGTAAAAATCCAAGTGTTTGCAAATAAACCTTGACTAGATCTGTATTTTTTTCCTTAAACTACTTGACTAAACTATGACCTTATAAATTTTAAGATTATGTGTATATTATTTTTGTCTCCTCCTTTATATATCATAACAAACCTACACAGACCTTCATCACTTGCTTGGGCTTTCTCATTTTTTCTATTTTGGAAAATATCTCCATTCCCATATCCTTTTAACATCTTTTACATCCTCATTTTCTTTTTTAAAAAAAAATAATTATGAGACATAATATCATTAAAACATAAGTTTTCCATCTTTTGTGAGACTTCTATTCCTGAGAACACTAAGCAACGCTTATTTCCTTTTACAGTTCTAGTGTCAAACCAATGTCTGACTAAAGTTTTAATGGGAAACAAATGAATTTTCTGAGCTTACCTACCAAGATAACTGAGGGGTTACTGAAGTATATGAGTGACCTGAGGGTATGCACACTGGAAAGCCTTTACCCAGCATGGGTCAAGCCTTCTCTTCCTAGGCTTCCCCAGATTATATACTTTACCCTCCCCAAATCCAGAAGTCCAAATGTGATTAGGGCCAAATTACATACATTTGGCTGGGAAGAGTAGCTGGATATTCTGGTGACGATCCAATTACCCTGCTAGCCCCTCCATTAATGAAGGAGCACAACTGTCAACAAGTCCAATTGTAACTTTAGCAATCAGGCACTGCTGAATTCATGATGATGGTAGTTACTTCATCCAGAAGAGACTGATGTACAATATCAACTTTTTAAAAGGACATTTGAAAGGATTTGGTGATCCACAAATGAGGAAGAATATACATCTTTTTTTTTCAGAGTCTGTTACTTCACTTAGTATAACAGTTTCTAGTCCATCCATTTACCTGCAAATTTCATTATTTCATCTTTCTTTACTGCTGAATAGAACTCCATCGTGTAAATACACCACATTTTTGTTAACCACTCATCAGTTCAGGGACACTTAGGTTGCTTCCATCTCTTAGCTATTGTGGAAAGAGCAGCAACAAACATGGATGTACAAGTGTCTCTGCAATAGGATGAGTCCTTTGCGTATATGCCAAAGAGTGGTATAACTGGGTCATATGGTAGGTTCAACTTTAGTTTTTTAAGAGTTCTGAACACTGTTTTCCATAGAGGTTGCACGAGTTTGCAATCCCACCAGCAATGAA
>NW_008329136.1:679803-682125 GCF_000622305.1 Nannospalax galili
GTTCTTTTTGAGTTCTTTATATATTCTGGATGTTAAACCTCTGTCAGATGTGTCACTGGTGAAGATTTTTTTCCCCAATCTGTGGGTTTTCTCTTCACTTTTTTGACTATTTCTTTTGCTGTACAGCTTCTTAGTTTAATGAGGTCTCACTTCTTGACTGCTGACCTTAATTCCTGAGCAACTTCTGTCTGATTTAGAAAGTCCTTTCTTATACCTATATCTTGTAAGTTACTGACAATATTTTCTTCTAATTGTTTCAGGGTTTCCGTTTCACATTGAGGTCTTTGGTCCATTTGGATTTGGAAAGATAAGGATCTAGTTTCATTCTTCTACAGGTGGAGATCCTGTTTTGCCAGCACCATGTGTTGAAGATGCTGTCTTTCCTCCATTGTGCGTTCTTGGCACCTTTGTCAAATATCAGGTGGCTGAAATTGCATGTACTCAGATTTGGGTCTTCAATGATGTTCCATTGATCTATGTGTCTATTTTTTTGCCAGTACCATGCTGTTTTTATTACTATAGCTCCAGAGTATACTTTGAGGTATAGTAAACCTCTCAGCATTGTTCTCTGTGCTCAGGGTGGCTTTGGCTATCCAAGGTCTTTTGTGGTTCCATATGAATTTAAGGATCTTTTTTCTAATTCTGTGAAGTATGCCACAGGGATTTTGATTGCGATTGCACTGAATCTATGTAGGATGGTCATTTTCACAATATTAATTCTTCCGATCCATAAGCATGGGAGATCCTTCCAATTCCTGGTGTCTTCCTCAATCTCTTTAACAATTTAAAATTTTCATTGTAGAGACTTTTGGTGTCTTTGGTAAGATTTATTTTTTAAGATATATATTTTTTTGTTGCAGCAATTGTGAATGAGAGTATTTCCCTGTACTTTTTCTCCAACTGCTTATTATTGGTATATAGAAAGGCTACTGACTTTTGTAGATTGATTTTAAAACATGCCACAATAGTGAAAGTGTTGATCAGTTCTAGGAATTTCCTGGTGGAACTTTTGGGATCTCTTAAGTATAGTATCATAATATCATCTGCAAAAAGAGATAGTGTGACCTCTTCTTTTCCAAGTAGTATTCCTTTAATTTCTTTCTCCTGTCTTATTGTTCTAGGAATAGTTTCAAGCACTATGTTGAAAAGGAGTGGAGATAGTGGACATCCTTGTTTTGTTCCTGATTTTAATGGGAATGCTTCCAGTTTTTCTCCATTTAGAGTGTTGCTGGCTGTGGGTTTGTTGTATATAGCTTTAAGTTGAGGTATGTTCCCTGTAGTCCAATTCCCTCTAGGATTTTGAACATAAATGCATGCTAAATTTTGTCAAAAGCCTTTTCTGCATCTATTGAGGTGACAATGTGGTTTTTGAGTCAACTTATATGATTAATGGCATTTACTGACTTGTGTACATTGAACCAGTCCTGCATCGCTGGAATAAAGCCTATTTGATCATGGTGAATGATCTTTTTGATGTGTGTCCATATGCAGTTTTTAAGTATTTTGTTGAGAATTTTTGCATCTATGTTCACTAAAGATATGGGTCTATAGTTTTCTTTTTTGGTTGTGTCTTTACCTGGTATGGGTATCAGAGTGATGCTGGCTTCATAGAAGGAATTTGGGAGTTCTCCCTCTGTTTCTATGATTTTGAATAATTTAAGTAGTATTGGTTGGAGGTCTTCTTAAAATATCTGGTAGAGCCGGGCATGGTAGCACACGCCTTTAATCCCAGCACTTGGGAGGCAGAGGCAGGAGGATCTTTGTGAGTTCAAGGCCAGCCTGGTCTACATCTTGAGTTCCAGGACAGCTGGGGCTACAAGGAAACCCTGTCTCAAAAAGACAGGAAAAAAAAAAAAAATCTGGTAGAATTCTGCTGTAAATCCATCTGGGCCTGGGATTGTTTTTAGTTGGGAGGCTTTGTATTACTGTTTTGATTTCCTTATATGTTATGAGTCTGTTTAAACTGTTGATCTCTTCTTGGTTTAACTCTGGTTGTTTATATGATTTCAGATGTCCATCCATTTCTTTTACATTTTCAAATTTAGTAGAGTATAGGATTTTCAAATATTCCCTTATAATGGTGTGGATCGTTTGGGTGTCTGTTGTGATGTTTCCCCTTTCATCTCTGATTTTGTTGATTTGGAGTTGCTCTTTCTTTCTTTTGGTTAACTGGGCTAGGAGTGTATCTTGTTTAGCTTTTCAAAGAACCCGCTCTTAGAGTCACTGATTCTTTGTATTGTTTTCTTTCTTTCTATTTCATTAATTTCTGCTCTGATTTTTGTTATTTTTTCTTGTCTGCTGGGTTTGGACCTCATTTACTGC
>NW_008329136.1:682178-708452 GCF_000622305.1 Nannospalax galili
CTCTTTTTGATGTAGGCACTTAGAGCTATAAACATCCCTCTTAGGACTGCTTTTAATGTGTCCCAGAGGTTGTGTTGTGTTGTATCATCCTTTTCGTTGAATTCCAGGGATTCTTTTATTTCTTTCTTAATTTCTCCTTTGAATCACTCATTGTTTAGGAGTGTGTCATTTAATCGCCACGAGTTCATGTAGTGACTAGGGCTTTGTCCCGTGTTGATTTTTAGCTTTATTGCACTGTGATCCAATAAAATGCATGGAATTATTTCAATGTTTTTTGTATTTGTTGAAGTTTGTTTTGCGGTCCAGTATGTGGTCAATTTTTGAAAATTCCATGGGGTGCTGAGTAGAAAGTGTATTCTTTGGTGCTTTAGTGGAATATTAGAAAGATGTCTGTTAGGTCCATTTGATGGATGGTACCATTTAATTCAGACATCTGTTTATTCTTTGTCCAGTTGACCTGTCTAATGGAGAAAGTGGGGTACTGAAATCCCTACTATTACTGAGCTGGGGTTCATCTATGTCTTCAAGTCCTGTAGCATTGTTTTTATGAATTTGGGTGCACCACAATTTGGTGCATATATGGTAAGGACTGTAGTATCTTCTTGGTTAATTGTTCCTTTGATCAGAATGAAGTAACCCTCCTTATTTCTTCTAATTAGTTTTACTTTGAAGTCTATTTTGTCAGATATTAGAATTGCAATCCCTGCTTGTTTCTTAGTTCCATTTTCTTGGAATATTCTTTTCCGTCCTTTTACCTTTAGGTAGTGCCTGTCCTTGAAAGTGAGTGGGTTTCTTGCAGACAGCAAAGAAATGGATTTTATTTCTTAATCCACTTAGTCTATGTCTTTTGACTGGGGAGTTCAGTCCATTGATATATAAGGTTATTGTTGAAAGATGTGTATTGGTTGCCGTCATTTTGATTGCTGTTTGTGTTCTCTGTCTAATTTTGTGTTTCCTCAATTATACCTTTATTTTCTTTCATTGCCCCTGGGGTACAGCTGTTCCTTTCTCCTCTCTCTGTATTGCTTCAAGTATTCTTTGAAGGGGTGGTTTTGTGGACATGTATTCTTTCAGGCTTTTTGTGTCATGGAAGATTTTTCTTTCCCCCTCAACTAAAATAGACATTTTTGCTGGCTAAGTATTCTGGGTTGGCATCTATTATCATTTAGAGCTGGAAATACCTTGTTCTAGGCTCTTCTCGCTTTCATAGTTTGCATTTATTAGTCAGCTGTAATTCTGATGGGCTTTCCTTTATATGTGACTTATTGTTTTTCTTTTGCTGCTTTCAGTATTCTCTTTGTTCTGTACATTTAGTGTTTTAACCGTGATATGTCACGGGGAGTTTCTTTTCTGATCCTGTCTACTTGGTGTTCTATGTGCTTCCTGTATTTGTATGGGGATGTCTTTCCTTAATTTCTAGAAATTCTCTTCTACAATCCTGTTCAAGATCGGGTCAATACCATGAACCTGAAATTCTTCTCCTTCCTCTATGCCTAAGATATGTAGATTAGGTCTTTTCATGGTGTCCCACATCTCTGTTTTTTTAAATTTTTCATAATCTTTGCTTGAGTGGTCCAATTCTTCAACTTTGTCCTTCAGTGTTGCTATTCTGTTTTCCATTTCATTCATTCCAGTGGTGAGGCTTTCCTCTGTTGTTTCAAGTTGGCTTACTGAGTTCTTCACTTCCTTCATTTCTGCCTGATTTTCCTTCAATGTTTTTTTTTTTTTCTTGCAAATTCATTCAGAAGTTTATCCCTATCTTCTTTTAGCTCTGATTTGTTTGTTCATGTGCACTTTAAACTCACTGAATTCCTTGATTATGTTTATGATTGTTCTTTTAAATTCTACGTCCTGGGTTATCTCTAGGGGGTTCTCCTTGTAGATCTCTTCTACAGGACTGGTGGAGTTTATTGGGGACATAGTGTTTTGGCTTTCCATTTTATTATTCTTTCGTTGTGATTTTTGACATGTGAATTTATTTTGTGTGATTCTAATATGAGAAATGAGTTGAAATATACTTCTGTATTATTGGGGTGCCTTGATCCTTTTCTTATTGTTTATGTAAAGCTGGTTAGTCCAGGTTTCAGATTCTCTCAGGTTTTATTTTGGAGAGAGCTGATGGCTTTAGATCAGCTACTCAGGAGCACCCAAAGAAGTCCAAATCAGGTTCTAGTCAGGTACACTCTGGCTTCCTTCCAAGGTTTGGACCCCTACTAGCAGGATCTCAAAGCAAAATCTGGTAAGTTCCCTAAGGAGGGGGTGGGCAATTTTGGAACTCTCAGATGGTCTGCTGAGTTCTCAGCCCCTTCTGCCAGAGGGAGGCCAGACCAGGCACTCTCTGGTGGTCTGCTGAGATCCCAGCCACTACACAGATGGAGGTCAGATCCCGCCCTCTGAGGCTGTCTGCTAAGATCTCAACCTCATCCTACCAAAGCCAGGTCTGCCCTGGGGCTTTGGGAGGGACATCACTCTATCCCAGTTAGGGGGTTGGGTGAGGTACAATTAGGGTAAGCTCACCACCTTGTGGAGGCAGGATCCAGGTGCTCTCAGGCAGTCCCCTGCATTCTCAGCCCCTATGCCAGAGGGAAGCCAGAAAACTGTAATTGGATTTTCATTTTGCATTAATAGTAATTTCAGGTCAAATCAATGGTTATTACTCATTGAATTAATCTCAGCTAACTTCAGTGATAATCAGCCAGTATGTCCCAAAAGTAAGAGGTACTAAAAAAGGTTTGGGAAATACACACACACACCCCCCACACACACACATTATTTTCTCAGAGAGGTAAATATGTAATCAAGTAAGCAGAAAATGAGTAAATCACAATAGAAGAAATAGGCACCAAAAACAACTGTTATAGCCATATGCTAAGAATAATCTTGAAAACAGATTTACATAAGATGGAAGAAATACTTCAAATAGAAATTAAAAGAATGGGAGTTTGCCAGGCTGAGTGCAGAAGGCAGAGAAGAAATGACACAACACACTCGCTAGAAAGTAATTTGGTACGCCACAGCAAGCAGAGCAGAAGAGAGGCAGGAGAGCAGGCTAGACTGCCTTTTATCAAGAAAACCAGAGAATGCAGGAGTTCATACATGAATAGAGGTTACAGTGCACCCTGAGCACAAACAGAAGTGACTAAAGGACTTCAATTAGAAAACAACACAACTGTATTTGTATCCTGGACAGACGTTATCAGGACTGACTTGAGGGGGATGGAGACAAAGACTGGAAAAGGAAGTAGAGGATCACAGCTGCCATGAAGACAAAAAAACGTATCAAAGTAGATGTGAAGAAAAAGGATTAAATAACAGAGACTTTAGAAAGACAGAACCAAGGGGCTAGAGAAATGGCTCAGAAATTAAAGGTGCTTGCTGCTCTTCCAGAGAACTTGAGTCAGTTCCCAGCACCAACATCCAGTGGTTCACATCTACCTGTTACTCAAGCTCCAGGGGATCGGATGCCCTCTTCTAGCTTCCGCAGACACCCACACATACATGTCTATACCCATACACACATACACAAATTTAAAATTAAAAAAAAAATATCAATCTTTTTATTTATTTATTTATTTTTTGAGGGGGGTCTTTTTGAGTCAGGGTCTCCCTGTAACCCCAGCTGGCCTAGAACATGCTATGTAGACCAGATTGGTCTCAATCTCACAGAGATCTACCTGTCTCTGCCCCCCAAGTACTAGGATCAAAGGTGTGCACCACCATGCCCAGCTTAATAAAAAGCAATCTTTTTTTAAAAAGCCCAAACCAATAAATGTAGGTGATTAAAAGAAAAAAAGTTAAAAAGCCTAAATTTTTCCATACAGATTTGAAAGAAAGGTGTGCCATTAACTATACGGAGAATTAAAAAAGGGAAAGTGGGACAGAGAGATGGCTCAATCAGTTAAGTGCTTGCCATATAAGTAATGAGGACCTGAGTTCAGATCCCTGGGACTCACACAAAAATCTAGGCACCTGCAATGCCAGCTCGGAGTGGTGGAGACAAAAGCATCTCTGGGGCTTATAGCTAACTAGTCTTCCCAAATCTGTGAGCTGATTCAGTGAGAAAACCTCAAAAAATAAAGTGGAGAACCACAAACACACACACACACAAACACACACAGAAAAGGATAGATAAAAAGAAAAAGCCGGGTGTGGTGGTGCATGCCTTTAATCCCAGCACTTAGGAGGCAGAGGCAGGCAGATCTCTGTGAGTTCAAGGCCAGCCTGGTCTACATAGAGAGTTCTAGGGCAGCTGGGGTTACAGGGAGACCCTGTCTCAAAAAGACCAAAAAAAGAAGTCAACAAAGCACAAAGGTTCAGATAGGTAAGGGTGAAGACATCGATTTGGAAATCATCAGCCTATGGGAAACAGGTGAAGCTTCCAGCTAATTCTATATTAACATTATGGTTTTAAGATGGAATGCTCCCCAGTCTTTATGTTTTAAAACATAGGTCCCCAGATAGTGGCACTATTTTGAGAAGTTTTAGGAGGAGATCCCTAACTTGAGAAAATAGATCAATGGAGTAGGTTCTTGTGGGTACCTTGTCCCTGGCCCCTTCTCTGCCTCATTTTCTCCTTCCTGGCCACCATGATGTGGATTGCTCTGCTCCTCCACATCCTCCCAGCCACAATGGGCTGATGCTTCTGAAGCTGTGAATCAGAATAAATAAGCCCTCCTTTTAAGTTAAGTCAGGGCATTCTGCCACAGTGACAAGAAAACTATGTAACACAATTTGGAAGGGTACATTTTATGTGGTGAAAAGTCCACCTCAATAATTAGGCATGATGCAGCAAGCCTGTAATCTTTAAGTAAGCCTGAGCTATATGGAAAGACCCTCTTTCAAACACAAGCAAGCAAAGTATACCTCAGGAGGGTTTCTTCAGAAAGATATCGTAAGTGGGAGCAACTAGATCAGTATCAGACAGCACTTCTTAGAACACAGATAAAGATTATTTCATTCAATACATACAATTCAACTAAATATATGATCTGGTCTTGTTAATTTACTGCAACCACCACAATTCATTTAATTGTACTTTTGATACTTTTTTAACCCATGACTCAAAAATGTGTCAGTTTCCAAAGATTCGGAGATTCCCTAATGCCTTCACATTGATTTGTTTTAATCCCACTGAGGCAAAGAACATGTCTCACATGGCCCAAATCCTTGTAAGTTTATTAAGACTTAGTTTGTGATCCAAAAAATGGTCTGTATTAATACTGCATTTGCACTTAGCAGAATGCACATTTTGTTGGTTTTGGATCTGTCTATAGCTGTCAAGTAAGTCACTCAGGCTTACATCCATACTGCTCTTCCTTCTACGTCTCTTACCACATCCTGAGTGAAAGGTATTAAACTGTTAGGAGTTCAGTATCAGCAATGAGAAAAGAGGCATAACAAGAACCTCACAGATACAATTCACATACATACACATAAACTCCAATTAAGATTATTTCACTGGAGAATTCTGCCAAGGACTTAGGGCAAAACTAGTATCAATTCCAATAGAAGCTTTTAGGAAACTGAAGATTAAAAACAAAACAAAACAAAACATAAAAACAACTTTTAATTCATTTTATGAGGCCGGTATTACCTTGACCACAGAATCCATAAAAAAGCAGCAAAAAAGTAAAATTAGAAACAAATAAATCTCACGAACAGAGAAAACTACTTGTAGGATTAAATAGTACACAATGACCAAATGGTGGTTAACACTCAAAAAATCCAAGAATGTGGACCCAGAGATGGCTCAGCTGGTAAAGCCTGCCAAGCCTCATGACCTAAGTTTGATTCCCTGGACCCACATGGTAGAAGGAAAGAACCAACTCCTGTAAATTGCTCTCTGAGCCCCTCATTATCGCCATGAAACACATAACTAACACCACGAAACAAGCATGTACACACATACACACATATATCAAATAAGTGTAAAAAAGAAAATCAAAGAACATAACTGTATTAATAGATTTAAAAGAATTAGTGTATCATGATTTCAGCAAATGCAGAAAAAGCACTTGCAAAATTAAATATTCATTCCTGATTTTTAAAAATTAAAAGAAAAGAAACTCAGCAAACTAGAATACAAGGGAATATCCTAATCTGACAGACCACCAGGCAAAACCTACAACTGCTATCATATTTGGTGGTGGAGACCTGAACATTTTCCTGCTGTGATCAACAAGCTTGCTCGTGCTATGTCCACTCAGCACTAGAGACTCTAGCTAGTATAAGACAAGAAAGAGTGAAAGGCATGTAGACGGGAGGAAGTACAGCTGTTTTCTTCACAGATAACATAATTATGTAACGATTCTGTGGGATCTACCAAAAAGGGCCATAAAACATGCTGTTATTTTTGTAAGACTGCGGCATGTGGAGTGAATATTCATTCACAAGTCAGATGCATTTCTATAAATTAACAAAGAACAAAAAGAACAAAAACCTGTAAAATATCAATCAAGATAGTATCAAAAATACGAATCATTTTAAACAAATTACAGGGGCTGGAGATATGGCTCAGAGGTTAAGAACACTTGTTGCTCTTCCAGAGGACCCAGGTTCAGATCCCAGCACCCATACGGTGGCTAACAACTGTAACTCCAGTTCTAGGAGATCTGACACCTCTTCTGGCCTCCATGGGCACCAGGAATGCATGTGATACACAAACATACATACAGGCACATAAAAACAAATATTTTTAAAAAAACAAATAAAAGATGTGCAAGACCTATATATTGAAAAAATATAAACATTAGACATTACAGAAAATACAAATAAGAAAGGTATATCATATTTATGAATTAAAATCTCAGTGTTGTTAAGACATTAATTTCCCCCAAATTAATCTACAGACAAAATTCTCAGCAGGCTCTTTTAGAATTGGAAAGCTGCTTTTAAATTTATATAGAAATGTGAAGCACCTAAAATACCAAACAAGTTTTAAAAAGAAAAACTAGAGAACATACACTGCCTGATTTCAAGACTAGAGTATAAAAGTACAGTGATCAGTGCAGTATCAGCATAAAAATGCACAACTGCATAAAAAAAAACAGCATACAAAAAGAGATTCATACACATGATTTTCAACAACACTATAAAGGCAATGCAACAACAACAGCAAGAACTGAAGTCTTCTTACAATGCTGAAACAAATAAATATACATACAATACGATATTGTGTGGAAATCACAAAAGAAATTGTCTTCTCAAAGTGGGCATTCTGACCTCCAGAATAAAAAGCAGGCAGCAAGATGTGCCCACTGTTACAATAGCAGCACGACTGTTATGGGAGTAACCAACTGCTTTCTGATTGGATTTGAGACCTGTTCCACAGGAGGTAATTCATGCCTGGTACTGTAAATCTTGTCAAAAGCCCATGGCTCAGGAGGCCATAGGCCCTAAGGGGGAAACTACTATCATTATCAAACAAACATGCTGTCAAACTGCCTTCTAAATATTTATGCTTCTAACCATAGATTAGTGCTGCCCTCAACCTTGGCCAGAGAAACCTCTTCCTGCAGAGGACAGTGGTTAACACAGAGATTTATAACTGGCCAAAGTGCTGAGAATAATTGCCTGTTGATTACTCAGACCTAAATCTCTCTTAACCTCCTATCTCCAAGGCTCAGGGAACATCACAAAATAGGGTGTGTTTGTTAGTTTTTGTGACACAAACTAGTCACCTGAGAAGAAGGAACTTCAACTGAGGAATTTCTTCCATCAAACTGGCCTGCGGGCATGTCTGTGAGGCATTTTTTTAATCAGTAAATGATGTAGGCAGACACAGCCTACTTTGGACATGGACAGTGCCGTTCCAGGGGAGGTGAGTCTGGCTAAGAAAAGTAGCTGAGGGCTAGAGAGATGGTCCAGCAGTTAAGAGCATTGGCTGCCCTTGCAGAGAACCCAGGATTGGTTCCCAGCACCCAAATGGCAGCTAACAACTGTTCATAACTCTAGTTTTAGGGGACACAATGCCCTCTTCTGACCTCCATGGGCATTGCACATCACGGGTGCACTTACATACATGCAGACAATACACTCATACACACAAAATAAAAAATTTTTAAAAACTTAAATTTAAAAAAGTAGCTTAACAAACCAGGGGTAGCAAGCCAGTAATCAGAGCTGTGTTCCTCTATGATCTGTGCTCCAGCTTCTGCCTCTAGTTCCTACCTTGAGCTCCTGGCTTTGGCTTCCTTGATGATAGACAGTCATTTGGAAGTGTAAGATGCAGTAAACACTTTCCTCCCCAAATTGCTAACTAGGAAAGGGAGAGTGGAAAGAATGTAAGAGCCTGAGGATGGGTAGGAGTGATGCAAAAAATTATCTCCTGACATGACATGGCCACTGCACCCATGAACTCACCTCAACTAGGATCATCTGCACAAGATCAGTCAATATCCCAGCAAGTGGCACTAACTGAACACAGTGGGTTACGAAATAAAAAAAAGCAAAAAACAAACGTAAAAGGACATGTCAAGAAGAGTGGATGGGGACATATTAGAGAGCATCCCAGGAAGGAGGTGGGTGGGAGCTGGAATGGATGTGCTCGAGATACACTGTTACATGAAACTGTCACAGAAAAATAATTTTTTTAATTATTTTAAAAATACAAAGTAAAAGTTACACTGAAAATGGTTCTTATCTTGTTCTTAACAATGATGATCCTTGAGATAAATTCTATATTTCAAAATTTCTAATGAAAATTTTCCATTTACTTGGGTTATAATATAGGCTAATTTATGAGTATCAATGAACTCTGCATGAAGTCAGAAAACTTGAAGCTTGTGTGATCTGGACCAAGTTCAATCCTATGCCTCACTCTCAGTGTAATTAATTAATTTTTTTCACCTTAATTTCTAAAGAGTGTTTATCAAACATTGAACAGGTAAATTCTGGAGCATGTATACCTCCTTCATCCTTAAAATCAACTACTAATATTCACTGAAATGGTCAGTCAATGTTCCTCCCTACCTCTTCAGGCTAGAAGCACACTATTTGATTAACACAGGTTCTTTGATGTTTTTATGACTCTCTGATAACTGTGTTCCTTTTATGTATTAAAATGTTAAACATCTTCCCTTCTCTAGCAATCTCTATTTAAACTATAGACACAGACTCCCTGACCAGCCCTCATTTCCTGCCATCCTGAAAATTATCCTACACTCCAACATCTGACCACCTCACAAACATATTCTGAATTTTAAAAAATATTAGTTTTATTTTTTATATGTATGAGTGTATTGCCTGCATGTGGGTAAGTGCACCCATGTTGTACAATGCCCATGGAGGTCAGAAGAGGGCGTTGGATCCCCTAGAACTGGAGTTTATGATCGGCTGTTAGCTGCCATGTGAATGCTGGGAATCAAGCCCAGATCTTTTGCAAGAGCTGCCAGTGCTCTTACCCACTAAGCCTCTATATTTTGCATTTTCTTTCTTTTTTTAAAAAAAAATTTATTTTTATTTTATGTGTATGAGTATATTACCTACATGTGTGTAAGTGTGCCTGTGTCATGCAATGCCTTCGGAGGTCAAAAGAAGGTATCAGATCCCCTGGAACTGGAGCTACAGACAGCTATCAGCCACCATGTGGGTGCTGAGAATCAAACCCGGGTCCTCTGAAAGAGCAGTCACTACTCATAACCACTGAGCCATCTCTCCAGCCCCACATTCTGCATTTTCGCAACTTTCAGGCTATACATGTTAACTCTTTCCCCATAATTTCCTTTATTCCTCTGCTGTGATGAGTCTGTTCATTCTTCAAAATTCCATTCATGTTATCATCATCCAGCATCCTATAGACTCTCATATTACTAGGACTTAATTCAGGAAGCCACTGGGAACAGAGGCACCTAGTGTCCAAAGGGAGCAACACTGCAAATACTGTTCAGTGAAACAACTCTTGGTAATATTCAGGTAATATTCCAAGTTACTTTGAGTATAGCGTAGATGAGGTAGAACAAGGTAGAATGTGGGAACTTAGGCACTTGGCCTAGAATTTCTATTTACTAAAGTTTATTCTTTAAATTTAACTATGGACCTGTGAACCTGGTTTCACATAATGCCTATTTTCTGAATCTAGTGTCCCCAGACTTTGTTAGGTTTGAAAGATACCCAATATTCACATGTCTTTACGTGTTACAGTTGGTTTCTAGTACTTGTACACAAGATTCCTCTCCTGCAACTCTTTGTAATGTAAATGGAATGTATTTTAGGAATAATACCCAACCCCAGGCCTTCAGTCATCCATTCTCAATCTTAGCTAAGGCAATTCAGTGTAGAATGGAAAATTTTGACACTAGCACCACTGAAAATTAAGGAATCCCACCTAAAAAGGTAATATTCCAAGTTACTTTGAGTATAGCGTAGAGGAGGTAGAACAAGGTAGAATGTGGGAACTTAGGCACTTGGCCTAGAATTTCTATTTATTATTGCACGCTCACAAACAAGGCACTTTCAGGAACCTGAGATGAGACCTGTAATACAGTAATATACTCATCTACACAGCCTGTTCTGCAAGGCTCAACACATATATGATTTGAGGATTGGTGTGCTTTCTAGCACAGGCTAACAGGGCAAACTGAATCCAAGAGCATATTAAAAGGAGTCTACACCGTGAACATGTGGAGTTTATTCCAGAAACACAAGGATGGTTGGATATAAGAAAAAATCAATGAATGAAATGCATCACAAGGAATACGTGAGCATCTTAACTGATGAAAAGAACACACAACTCCCAACACCCTTTCAGTATAAACATATTTAACAAACAAGAACTAGAAGCAAACTTTTTCTGCATGAGCCCACAGCTAACATTCACTGGTGAAGGCTGACTTCCTCCTGAAATGAGGCATATGAGGTGAGTCCTGTCACTGCTAGTGCAAGCTCAAGCCAGAGCAACTAAGCAAGAAAAAGAAAAGGCACACAAACTGGAAAAGTGAAACTATCTCTAGTCACAGATGGCATGGTTATGGGTGTGCGTGCGTGCGTGTGTGTGCATGTGTATGTGTATAAAGCTGAAATGTCAAAATATCTACAAATGACTACTATAGTTAACAAACAAATTCAGCAAAGTTTCAGGTATATCACAGACACTTAAAGTATCAGTTGTGTTTCAACATACCAGAAATCAATCAATAAAAGAAATTAAAAATACAATCATAATTCTGATAGCATATCAAAAGAAAAACAAACTGCCTATAATAAATTTAAGGTGGGAAAAACATGCAGACCGAAAGCTACAAACAAACAAACAAACAAAAGTCACAGAAGATCTAAATAACCGAAAACTATCCATTGGCGACAAACTGGAAGACTTAATATTGCAAAGATGCAATAGGATTCAAAGTAATCCTCAGATTCAATGTAATCATTTATCAATAGTCTAACCATTGTCTGCAGGAACTGAAGAGCCTATCTTCAAAAAAGAGTGTTTCCTGCTGAAGTGATTAATTGTTTTTAAAGTAGGGATGATAGTTGGATATTATATCTTCTAAATGCCATTAAGCCATTCCTTTAAACTGGTCAGTTTAATGTTAAGTGAATTTTACCTGGTTAAAGAGACTTAAGAGCTCTGAATTACACAGGGCAAGCACAGCTTGAAGAACAAGGTGGAAGAAGAGCACACTTACCCTAATAGGAAGACCTAGCTAAGCTGCCTTCATCAAAACCATATTGCTCTACCAGAAATATACATAAAAGCTAAGAACACAGAAAACTCCAAAACACATCTGGAGTAGATGAAATTTTTCATATGATAGAAACAGCATTATAAATCCAGACAAAAGGAAAGACTCTTCAATAAGGGGAAAAGACTGGATACCTATAACTACTCATCATATATGAAAATCAGTACCAGGTAATTAAACCCCTAGAAAGGAAAAAAGGTTAAGCTACCAGAACTGAAAATACAGGCTTATACTTCAGGAAAACTTTCACAAACAAAACCCAAAAAGTAAGACCATAAAAAGTACTGGGGCTGGAGAGATGGCTCAGCAGTTAAGAGCCCTGGCTACTCTTACAGAAGACCTGGGTTCAAATCCCAGAACCCACATGGCAGCTAACAACCGTCTGTAACTCCAGTTCCAGGGGAACCAACACCCTCTTCTGTCCTCCATGGACACTGCACGACACAAGTGCACATGCAGGCAATATACTCATTCACATAAAAATAAAAAGCTTTTTTTTCCTTTTTTTGGTCTTTTTGAGACAGGGTCTCTCTGTAGCCCCAGCTGTCCTGGAACTCACTATGTAGACCAGGGTGGCCTTGAACTCACAGAGATCTGCCTTTCTCTGCCTCCCGAGTGCTGGGATTAAAGGCATGCGCCACCACACCTGATAAAAATTTTAAACTTCTGTAAAACTAAAGACAAACCATAGACAAAACAACATACCCATAGCAAGAAGAAATGTTCAACACATACAATTAACAAAAGAATTCACACAGAATTATAAATAATTTCTACAAATGATAAGGAAAACGTAAACAACTCAAGAAAATTATCAGGCTGGAGAGATGGCTCAATGGTTAAAAGTACATACTGTTCCTCCAGAGGACCTGAGTTCAATTCCCAGAAATCACATCCTGGGGCTCACAACCACCTATAACTCCAGCTCCTGGGGGATCTGTGGGTACCTGTACATACCCACACGAAGACACATACATATACACACAATTAAAAACAAACATAAATCTTAGGGGAAAAAATTAATATAGCTGAGTGTAGTATAGTATGGCACACATTATCCCAGCAACATTCAGGAGGCTGAGGAGAAAGGATCCCTTGAGCCCAGGAGCTCCAAACCAGCCAAGACAACACTGTGAGATGCCTTCTTCTCAGACCCAAAAGAGGGGGAAGAGGAAAGGAAGAGATGAGCAACAGAAAAATGTGTGTACCTAAGAACACATATCCAAAATGTTTTTGCAGAATGAAAAAAAATTCTATCAACAAGAGAATTGAGGTTTAACCATACAACAGAATACCTAAGTGGGTAGTATAACTGAAACACCCCAAAACATCAATATACACAAATCATAACAGTATTTTCAAATTTTTCAAACATGTTATTAACATATCAAATCACACAGAAAATGGCAGTGTCCAAATCATGATAAATTTTACTTGAAGGATAAATCTTCAGCTGAAATAAGAAAATGTTAGGATTTGACAAAGCTAAATAGTGAGAGCCCTGAAATTCACTGTCACTGACTGATTTTTATTTATGCCTTTGACTTTAAGATTTTTTTTTTAATGCATGTGTTTGCCTGTATGTATATATGTGCACCACCTGTGTGCTTATGCCTAAAGAGACCAAAAGTGGGTATCAGATCCTCTGGAAGCCTCAGTGATCCTCATCTCCACCCATCCTCCAATCCTGGGGCTACACACCCACCTTTTATGTAGGTGCTGGAGATCTGAACTCAGTCCTCATGCTTGTGGGGCAAGTAGTCTTGAACTCAATGAGCTAACTTGCCAACCTTTGTTTTTGTTTATTAAATTTATATATATTGCATAATCATACAGTAAGTAAATTTTAGTAACCTTTAAAATTATTTTAAAACTTGTAATTTTGTGTACAAAATGACACTAATTTCTACTAAATAGAATGTATTTTATCTTTATAGTATTTATGCTATATAAAATAAATTTCTGCATTTCTCAATTCCCTATTTCATAAAATTACTTATATTTCATATGCAGAAGCAAAAAATAATTAATCAATTCCTTCATTTAATAAATAAGGACATCAAGACACAGAAGAGTTAAAAAGCTTTTCTTCGTATACTTTAGTAACAAAGGGCCAGGCTAAAACTAGAGCCTCTATCTCCTAACTTTGAGCCCAATGTTATGTTAAATATACAACAATGCTGTCCTCTGGATTATATAACATTCCAAATCAGGTCACTGCAGAGAATGCTCTTTGTGATAAATCCAAAAACCCAATCTGAATAATAAATCTCCACAACAGATATTATTATAGCCACATTCTAACATGATAAAAGTTACAGCAAAAAATTAACAGTAGTAGAAATAAACATTTCTGACAGAAATGGCACAAATAGGAAAATTAAGATTTTTCCTAGCCAAGAAATATATAGATTTAGTGTAAATTAAATTAGATATTTTTGTAATTTTCACTCAACAGTGTGGTGGTTTAAAAGAGAACGTCCCCATAGGCTCCAAATATTCGGACATTTTGTTCCCAGTTGGTGGTGCTGTTTGGGACGCTTTAGGAGGTGTGGCCATGCTGGAGGAAGCATGCCACTGGCTTTGAAAGTTCTTAAACTCTGCCAGATTTCTCCAGTTGCATTCCATTTCCTGTGCCTGCTTAAAGATGTGAGCATTCTGCTCTCTGCTCTGGCCACCTCTTGCCACCATGTCTTCCTGCTATGACAGACTCTAATAATTCTGGAACCCTAACCTCAAATAAACTCTTCCTTCTATAAGTTCCCTTGGTTACTGTTTTTATCACAGGAACAGAAAAACAATACAAATATGGACTATAACATTTGCCTGATTTTATTTTTAAAAGCAATTAATATCTCTTGTCTGATGTTGATTTTCAATGGGTACCTAGCTTCTTCACATCTATGAAAATGAGATTAACAAAGTCTCATTTACAAATCTGATGAGAAAACTAAAGAGGATTAGACACATGAAAACACGAATCACATACCTTTGTTCTTCTTTTTCCTACAGGAAAGAAATTCAGTACAGTGGCATTCAGAATACTTTAGATACATTTCCAGGAATAACTTTGTTCTAGATCAGGCAAATGTGAACTACGTCCACTTTTTGTTATTTTTTAACAATGGGGCCTTCATATGCTGTAAATACAAAGATAAAATATGGTCATTTGTCCTCAAGGACTCCACATTCTACCGGGAGAAACAGATCAGGAAGCAACAATTATATAATCCTTTAAATATGCCACAACAAATGTTAAGAAAGGCTTAAATTTTTAAAAATTAAAAAAAAAAAACTACCCAATAAGACAAGCTATTAATATGACTCAGTGGTTAAGCACACTTGCTGCTCTTGCAGAGAACCCAGGTTTGATTTCTAGCCCTCACATGGCAGCTTACAACAGTCCATAACTCTAGCTCCAGGAGATCCGATGCCCTCAGTAGGTATACATGTGGTGCACGAACATACAGGCAGGTGCAACTCTCAATACATGTAAAAAAGTTTTTTTAATCGTTTTGAAAAAAACTGTTAATAAAATAGTAGCAACATGAACTCTGATAATTAAGAGAAAAAAACACTATTGGGGAAAATAGTAAGAAAACACCTCAAAGCATTCCCAGAACAGACTTACAATAGTCATGATAGAAAATAAAATTATATTTGCTTATAAAGAGATAATGTACCATGAATATCCCTCTCTATTAATAAAAACTGTGGTATTGGGTCATTGCTTTCAAAATTTTTTAAGGAGTTGATTATTAAGGTCTGCCAACGCTGCTGAACTTCCCTGTGAATTTCCTTGCCCCACCCACACCCTTTCATTCTTCAGTTTCTTCTCTTAACTCTTCTTCAGCGATGCATTTATTAGACCAGAGGAAATTTTCAGTTCCACTATAATGCTGAGATTTCTATCTTATATAGCTGCACATTCTCATGTTGAGTCAAAGGATGCTACAATGTGCATGATTGTATTCTATCTAAATAGTTACCAGAGTAAAAAGCTGGTGTTTTTTAAAAGCCAGTTATTAATTTTTCCTGTTCAAGTGTGCTGGATCACTAGATGAGTTTAAATGTATTTTTAAGAGTAGGTAGGCTTAATTTTTGTATGCCTGTGTGTTGTCTGACTGATGGACTATCAAAAATGAGTCTGCTTTTCACTGTTCTTTTGAGGCAGGTTCTGAATTGTCCTCCTGTATTTTATATGCATATATATTCTACCTTTCATATCAGAAAAGTTAGTCGGGGGTTAGACACAAAGAAGTAAATTCCATTACCTCTGCAAATAAGGAGTTGGTATCAAATAAGTTTATGAAGCTTCATTTATTTTGGTTTTTTTTGGGGGGGGGTGTTTTTTGTTTTTGTGACAAGGTGTCCTTGTATCCCCAGGTGTCCTGGAACTCACTATATAGACCAAGTTGGTCTCAATCTCAAAGATCGGCCTGCCTTTGCCTCCAGAGGGCTGGGCTTAGACATAGAACACCACACCAGGCACTGGCGCTACGCAATTTTTTAAAAGATACAATCTTAAACTGCACACTATGGAAGACACATAACCTACATAAATCAATGTCAATATTTTGGAAGGCATATACTGAGGTTGTAAATTTAATGTTTTAATAAGAAAGTCCAAAAGAATAAATCTTAAGAGAAAACAAACATCTCATAGACCTAGAACTCTTAGGAAATCCAAAGGAAATTCTATAAAGTTATAGCTTTTAGAACAAGTGAACTAGTATTTGAGAAACTGAAACACTTAACTACACTGTCCACCTAACAGGAAATTTAACAGTCATCTATAATATCCAATACAGGAACAAAAACATATTCTGTGGTTTTAAAATGCTAAACTAATAAAAACAAAATTACAGGTACTTTGCTTCAGATCAAAATTAAACTTTAAGAATATACAAAATGTTACCCAGTAAGCAGCCTCTTCCAGACTACACTTGTGAAAGAAACAAGAAATAGTTTATAGAGGAAGAGGGGAAAAAAAAGACTCAGACCATGAATAAAGGAGGAGAAAGAAAGGGCCTCACTAATCTATAACCATACCTGGATTGAAAAGAACCATGGGCCTTACTTCATGCTCAAACTACCTCCCTAATCTATTACTTATCCTGAAGACCCAGTAGAGACCTGCATGTAATCAGACAGTGCTTAGCTTCCCTTTCCAGAGACCCTTCACAAGTCTCTCCAGATTGTCAAACTCGTTTCATTCCACCAGAGAGCAACTACAGGGATATTTGTACAAAGGAGCAGAGGAGAACAACTGTATTCCAGGCGGTAAAGGACAAGACAAAAGGAATCTCAATGACTATCCACACTTCCAAGTGCATTATGAATTTGGGCATGCATAAAAACTGACTCCAGCAATACAACAGCTGAGTGCACCAAATAAGCAGTCCTAAAACAGAGTAATGCAGGCTAGCTCCTCCCCAACTATGAAGCTGGAAAAAGTATCCACTCAATGCTAAGGCCAAAAATGGAAATAAGGACAGTGGCACTATCTGACACTCACAAACATTAAGGACACAAAGACTACAGATAATTCACATCTAAATAAAAAGAAATGAGACAAACAACCATACAGACTTACTAGAAGACAAAACAAAACTGCCCCCAACAAAGTTCCAGAAAGCCTTAAGAACAGGTAGGCATTAGGCATGGTAGTGTATAACTGTTACCCAGATACTCTGGGAGACTGAGGCAGAGAGATTCAGCAATTCAAGGAAAATCTGGGCTACACAGCCAGACTTTGTCTCAAAAAAATAAAAAGTTAAGGAGATCCTTATCTCACAGAAGATTAAAATGAGTGAAAATGGCAAGAATATTAAAATTGCAATATGGATATATAAAATCTCTACTCTTGTACTATAATGGTCCATTTTAACTATCAACTTGATTGGAATAATAAACACTGAGAGCATTAATGAGGTACCCTTCAGGTATGTCTGTAAGCATACTTCCAGAGAGGCTTAATCGAGGGGAAACCATGAAGGACTACTAACAAAGGAAAAAGCAGAAAGCGAAATGAACACAGGCAGGCCCTCTCTGCTTCCTGGTCAACCAAGTCCCTCTGACCACACCTTCCTTATCATGGACTGAATTCCTCAGAACCTTAAACCAAAATAAGACCTTCTGACCTTAAGTTGTTACCTGTCCAGTATTTGGTCAGAGCAAAGAAAAAAATAATTAATATAGAAAGTCGGTACCAACAAGCATTAATTACAATGAAGGACTGGTTATCAGGAAGAATTTCAAAGAGTTTGGATCTATGGACTAGAATCAGCTTCATAAACTGCAGGTTACAACTACACACGGCTTCACAGAACTGATCATAGTGGTCACAAAAAATAAGGCTTCTCAATGTGCAACAACCAAAAATGTATCAAAATCAAATGTGTAATGTTTCTAGCAATGTTTGCCCATGGTGCATCATGAGACTTCACTGAGCCTTGGTTCTGAACATGTACTATGCATACTTTGCACTGCACATGCCATGATACACCAGGCAATGCCAATGAATGCTGCCTAAGGCAGCTCAGATTCAAGATCACCGCATGCTGAGAGCTGCAAGGCTTTACGGATCATAAAAGCATAAAAGCTCAATTACGAAAAAGAAACCTTTTAATATTTTCTTACTGTCATTTTTCAGTATGTGTTAAATTAGTGTATCTTTGTATGTTTACATGTTTGATTTTAGAAGTTGCTAAGTTAGGGGCTAGATAGATGGTTCAGTGCTTTAAAGTACTCACTGCTTTTGCAGAGAACAAGGGTTCCATTCCCAACACCCACACAATGGCTAACAATGATGTGTAACTCCAGTTCCAGGGGATCTGACACCCTCTTCTGGGCCCCAAGGGCATTGCAAGTATGGGTACACTTCCATAAGTACAGGCAAAACATTCATACACATAAAATAAAAATAAATCTTTAAAAATTGCTAACTTAACCAGGTGTGGTGGCATGTGCCTTTAATCCCAGCACTTGGGAGGCAGAGGCAGGCAGATCTTTTTGAGTTCAAGGTTAGACTGATCTAGACAATAATTTTAAATATATTTTTTGCACTATGTTTTGCCATTTTGTACTACATATTTATGTAAAGTGGCATTCTCAGCACTAACAATTACAAAATCAAGTATCAATCAACTCTGAAAGATGAAAAGTGAAGATGCTCTATGCCCTGCAGTACCAAATATTCATCCAAGATTTAATTATTTTCTTATAGTGACCAGAGATTTTTGTTTTGTTTTGGTTTTGGTTTTTTTTTGAGACAGGGCTTTCCTGTAACCCCAGCTTGCCTGGAACTCACTATGTAGACCAGGCTGCCTCTACCTCTGCTGGGATTAAAGGCATGAACCACCATATCCATGCCAGAGGACTTTTTAATCCTTTATGTAAAAACAAACATATTCATCTCATCAGTATGCAGATTTGCTTTTGCATTTTATAAACAGTAATATTGTATGTATACAAAAGAACAGCTTTTAAAAAAAAATCTATGGTTTATTATAAATGAATATTTGATTTGGGGGCCTATACATCAATATAGTATACATAATATACTCTCAGTGGCATAAAAATTTATTGGGCAAAAAGGAGTCACAAGTAGAAATAGTTTAAGCCTTGTGCTAATGAAGCCCTAGAATGGTGCAAACAAAGTTTAGTGGGCCATTCTGGTGGGAATGTGGAAGACCAGAGGCCAATAAAAATGCAGACAGTAAAGTCACAGCTCACATGTTTCAGAAGAGAATAAAGACTGATGGGAACTGGACTAGAAGACATCCATGTAACATCTGACAAAAAAATCTGGCTGCACTCTGCCTATGTCTTGAGAATCTGCTTGAAGTTAAATTTAAAAGTAATGAGGTAATTTGTTTAACGGGAAAATTCATGACAACAGAGCACTTGAGGGTGTGGCATGGTTACTGCTCACTGCTCTTATCCAGATTTATAATGAGTGCAGGAAAATATGAATAATGTACAGTTTTACAAGGAAAGGAATACAATGAGCTTAAAGCTTCAAACAAGGAGGATGCAGACAAAGAATCTTCAATTATTAGATTAAAGCAATTAAAGAGAAACTGCTCACTTTGCCATAGGACAACAGAAAAGTTCCCATTGAGGCCTGAGAGATGAGTCAGTAGGTAAGGGCAATTACCATCAAGTCTTACAACCTGAGCCTAACTAAGGTGCAACAAGAGAATCAACCTTGCAAGGTTGTTCTCTGATTTCCACGTGCATGCCATGGCATGTGTGTACCCCCCCGACACACACACATGCACATGCATACAGACACAAAATATATAAATGTAAGTTTTTTGAAAAGGAAGAAAAGGTCTCTGAGAAAAAGACCCCACCCATTGAAGATTCCAGCTTTGTAAAATGCAAATTCATCTGAAAAGAGAATGATGCTGAAGGGCTTTCTTGTTGGAAAGTAGCTGTCTAGGAAGTGCTTTTCCAGGTTTAACTGCAAAGGCACAGAGAGGCCACTGCAACTGTGAAAGAAGGGGTCATACTACATTTGGGGCTGACAGCAGAACTCGGTAGTGCTGTGCCCATGGTGCTGGCTTTTACAAGCATGCAAAACACAAATGTTACAGAGTCATAGAGGCTTGCACCAAGGTTCCAGAAAACCACTCAGGCCAGGCAACATGAGACAGGATTAGAGTCTGCAAGGAGTCCTGAGAGGCCACTACATAAAGCTGTAAAGATGAAGCTGAAGCTGCAATAGACCCCAAGGTGTTGAAGATACTAGACAAAAAGTATATCCGCCAAGGAAAGCTGCAGAGAACAGTGGGACCAAACCAAGAGAGAGGTTAGTATGCGGTATTACAGGCAGCAGAACTGGAAGCAGGTGACTACCCAAGGCTCTGGAGTTCATATGATGCCACAAACCCTGGATGCCAGACATGCAGCTCTAGGATTTGGCATTTGTCCAGCTTGGATTTGTCTTGCTTTGGCCCCATCTGTCTTTCCTATGCCTCAATTCCTCCTTTCAGGAGTCAGGATGTTTATTCTGTGCCACTGTATATGTAAAGTACACACCTTATCTTGTTTTTGTTTTAAATTTTATGGAATGATGGCTCATAGTTAAAAGACTGCCTTGAATCTCAAGAGACTTTTTAACAGTGTTGAAACTACTAAGACTCTGAGAACTTTTGAAGTTAGAATGAATGCATAATAGATAGCCATGAGCCTACAAGGAACAGAGGCAGAATGTCATAAAATGATGTGTTTGGCTGTCAAGTTGACAAGGAGGTGGACTTGTGATGGTTAATTTCAATTGACAACTTGATTGAATCAATAAACACCTAAGCATTAATGAGACACATCTTCAGGTGTATCTGTTCATAGTGTTTCCAAAGAGGTTTAAATGAGACGAAAACAGCTGCCTGAAGGTGGGGGAGCACCATTCCATGGGCTAGAATCAAAGACTAAATAAAAAAGAAAAAGGAAAAACCCAGCTGAGCACTGGCATTCTCCTTGCTCTGCTTCCTACGCTGCACCACGGTCCTCGTTGCTCCCGTGGCCATGCCTTCCCCACCATGGAACTGCATTCTCTCAACTGTGAGGCAAAAGAAACTCTCTGACCTTAGGTGCCTCTTGTCTAGCTAGCATTTGGTCACAGTGATCATGTTCTATGAAGCAAAGATGAATCGCAAGCAAAAAATGCTAATCATGATCTGAATAAAGAATTTAAGGGGCTAGAGACATGGCCAAGTGTTTAAAAGCACATGCTGCTCTTCCAGAGGACCCATATCAGGCATCTCAAAATAGCCCGTGTAGTTCTAGCTCCATAATAACACCTTCTTCTGGCCTCCATGGACAAACACACACACACACACACACACACACACACACACACACACAAATAAAAATAAATCTTTTTTTTTTTAAACGAATTGAAGAATTTTTCACTAAGGCACACTTTTTTTTTCTGGGTGGCCTAGAACTCACAGAGATCAGCCTGCCTCTTCCCCCTGAGTGCTACGATTAAAGGTGTGCACCACCACACCCAACTATAATACACATTTTGTCTTGTGATTGGTATTGGTCGCTGCAGGTTTAAAGGGATTTTATCTAGTACAGTATCATATCGCTACGATTGACTCTTGGGTTTTTCTTTTCCCAAAGCCTACATTTTTTTCCCTTTGAAGAAACTACCATAAGTAAACATACATGACTCTCTCAAGTATTCAATTCAAACTAACAAGATCCTCACTGGAGAATAAAACTTACACTGGCTGTTCAAGTTAGTGTTTTAAGCATGCATACACACAGCTTGGTTGTATGTTATTATATAAGCAAACAGTTTCAAAATGAAAGAGACTGAGAACAGAATTCTATTACATACAGAAATTATGAAGATGACAATGTAAATCAGTGTGTATTGTAGTAACATTGATGCACATTGTAATAAACTCCTTTCTTAATCCAAGCTCTTTTCTCCACTAAGTTCTCTCCCTTCCCACTATTACCACTATGACTAAGTCAATACTGTGTCTACACCCTCAAACCTTGGTTGTCTCTGTACAAGAGCATTTTTTTTTTCTTTTTGGTTTTGTGTTTAACTCAAAATGATGATGTTCTTTACTTCGGTGACTTCAGTAACTTCCCACAGGCGACTCAGTATAAAGACCAAAATACTTAACAAACTCTAGCACCCTGTCCAAAGATGTAAAGGCAACCACAACCAGAGGAAGTATTGATTTATTGCCTTTACTTATCTGACACCTTAACTGAGTGGCATAAAATGAAGAGCAGATACCCCTCCAGAGGGAGCCAGATTCCAACCCAGCACTAACCATCTGGAAATACACACAAGTGTTGAGTGTTACTCTATCAAATTGTTCTTTTCTGAGAAATCAGAAATCTAGACTTTTACATGAAATCTCCTGATTTCTGAATGCTAGTGACTAATTCAAACTTCTGTAATTAAGGAGGCAAAAACAACCTGTGAAGCCATGCCCTCTCTAGTCTCTTCACCAGGCTGCTCAAAACTACTGTCTACATTCGTCCTAACAACATTTCTCAGGTCTTGGATGACACAAAGCTTTTTAACCTTAGGACTCTCACTGGTCTGCTCTGCTCTGACCACTTCCCATCACTATACCACACACAGTTTCTGAGCCATTTCTTCCTCAAGGGAAACCTTCCTATACTCGATGCTCTCCATTTCCTTTCCACCAGCATTATGAATTCTGACCGGTCTACCTGCAACTTCTGAATACTCATACCTCAAAACCAAAATCACCCATTGAAGGCCCACTATCCTCTAGATAGGAGGCTCCTGAGCTACAGGGTTTGACACAGTATGCATTTGTTGCTAACTAATAACCGAGTTCTAAAATGTTCCTTTAGATACGATTCTTGTGTTCTTTAAAATATCAAACTATACCCAGCTTTTCAGAAACATAAAATCCAACAAACATCTCTTAATACTATTCACAAGAAACAATGGTCTTGTCTTAATTTACCTTCCATCACTTAGTAAAGTGTGCTTCCTCATCCCTCTATCCTGGACCTTACACACACACAAATAAGCTGTCTATTTGTATCTTCTAAATTAAGATTTTTATACCCAAAATAGGTATGACTTTAGTTGCAAGTAATTCTGTAATAATACTATCTTTTAGAATTACATTTTAAACAAGTTAAAAATGCACATAAATTTACTGTTTTAGTGTTTCTACATTTTAAACTTATACTTAATGATAAATGCATTTCCTTGTTAAAGTAAAAGAATTCTTAACAGACTGTTTTCAGGCAAGATCAACAACAAAAATATTACTGACCAATGAAAACTACAAGCTGATAGAACCACAGAAAAATACAGAGACAATACAGATCCTTCACTGCTTGACTCTCACCGTATGAATTCTCATTTTCTAACTCAGTAACCAGAGTCATAGAAATTACCACGCACATCACTTGCTATCCAGACTCTCTACCTGGCCCAAACTAAGGATGCAGCTCACTCACCATCCCTTAGCCATCAGAACTAACAAGTTTCTCACTCCAAACTCAGAAACCCAGGCGTTAGAGATAACAATACATATATGTACATTCACGGACTATATTTTAAGACTGTTATTTGAAAAGTATTAGTAGACCTTATAAAATTGTGCAGTAAAATGTCGTATCAATATTTTTGTTCAAATTTTTGTATTTTAACTTCAACTGAAGGCTTTTTCTAAATTCACTACATATAAATCTTTTCAAACTGAAAGTTGGCAATAATTTTTAAAGTTTCACCCACACAAAACAGAAAGGAAGATACTTAGTATATAACCATGATAATAGCTAATAATATAGCATACAGCTGCTGCTGATGAGCTCTAATGCCTCTTTTAGACACACTTTTTTCAAATCCTTATCATATCTATACTATACCATGGGAAATAATTTTCAAGGAAAATTGTTTTTTCAGCAACAAAGTTCCCAAACCCGGTAATTTTTTTTTCTCAAAGTTACAAAATGCAAAGGACAAAATTAAAGAAACAAATCTAAAAGCACAGAACTTGAAAATGGCAAAAATCCCAAATTAACTTATAGAAAAATGGTATGAACATCTATTAGAACTACTCCCTAAGGTATAATCAAAAGTCAAAGAACCACCAATCAGATAATTAACTAAGCTGACCAAAAAGGGAAAAGTTCTCATTACAACAGTATACTGTCAAATATTTAAAACTTAGGCTCACATTTGAACCTAGGCTTTTTCAAAATCTTCATATTTAAGTTAAAAGTAGTATCAGCTTTCTACAGGAGTTCCATCATTCAGGTGAAATCTGGGCTCAACTACATGAATCTTTCTCACAAACTCAAGGATTAATTTGTGAAATACCGAAAGGAGAAGCTTGGGAAAAGTGACCTCTCAAACTCTTTAGGTAGAAGTACAGAGCTGGCTTGGAGGGCTGTAGTCAGAGCCTCCATTTCGTTTTGACTATTCTATACTGTGGGAGCTCAGTTCAGAGTCCGTGATCAAAGAATGGGAACAAATCACTGACCCAACTGCAGTCGTCAGGAACTGACACAGCACATGCTTTCACTATAACAAAAAGATCAGAGCGAAATTAAACCGCGGGGGGGGGGGGGGACCGGGACACGGGACCAACAACTAAGTCTTGTCCACAAGCCTCTGGGGTTTCTTCACCTTTTCAGCTGATTCCATACGGAGCACCCAATTCCATTCCCTGAAAACAGCACTCATAATAATACTACGTCTCTTCTACCCTGTTTGGCATCCAAAACACCTACGATACCCTAAGATTTTCTACTGCAAGCCGGAGAGCGGGGGCAAAGTCCAGCTGGCAGGACTCCGTGATCACACGGGGACTGGACGCAACACGTTCTCCATATGCGGACGCGGCACATGCCACATCAAACAACCCGGAACACACGTGTCGCCTAGAAACAGCCAGGCACTGCTGGACGTCCGGTTCCGAAGTTAACCATGCTGAACACTGACATTTGACTGCCAAGGTGGGCAGGGAGGAAGGTGAGGAGGAAGAAAGGAAAGGGGGGGGCGGGAACTACCCCTCGCTCTACCAAATCTTAGCACCACAATTCCTGAAATGAACCAACCTGTGTCTGTGCTCATCGGGTCCATGGATCAGGAAGACTCCGGGGTTTTTAGCCCCTTTGCCCGCATCGACGTGAGGAATTAACACATCTTCCAAACCCAGATCAAAGCGTTTGTGTTTGGAAGAGTCTGGAAGGAAAAAGAATGCCCCAAAACACAGGGTGATGAAGGCACTGAGAATCAGGAGAAGGATGAACTTCTCGGAAAGTCTCAAGGTAGCCCTGTGGTGCGGGAAGGAGGGCGGCCCCAGGTTCAGAGGCGGGATCCGACGTCCAGACAGGGGCAGCAGCGCGGGGGTAGTCATCTTAGGCTCTTGGGCGGAATACTTTAGAAAGTTCTCATCTTATATCAAACGTACAAGACATCGAACCGTTCGCAAAACCTTGGCAAAAATGGAGAAACCCAACTGTTCTCCCGTCTCGGGACTGCTGTGCTTCTGGACAAGGCCACCTCTCCCACGCTCTCCGGTGGCATCCAGACACCCGGGTGACCTCCCCGGCGATCGCTGGTTTATGTCCAGTGACACCCTCTGGCCATCTGGCTCTCTGGACCTCACCGGGTGAGCGCGAGTCTCCTCTTCATTCCCGGGAGGAGGTCGGGCGAGCCACGCTGCAGAGCAGCGGCGAGGTGGGTTCTGCCATGCCTGCCCCCAGTGCGATGCTCCGATGCGGTGTCCCGCCCCAATGGGCGCCCGTCGACACCCGGACCGACAGAAGCTGCCCTCTGCGGTCTCCTCGCCGCAGCCGTACAAGCAGCGGCCGGGCGAACACGCCGGGCCGATGCCGCCCCGCAGACTCCGGGCGGAGCTCCGACGGCGGGCTCGAGGGGCTACAAGTCCCGAATGCCTCGGCGCCCGAGCCGCGGCCGCGCGGTCCGTCAGCGAGCGGAACTTCCTCTGCAGCCGCCCGGCGTGACGGGGGAGGGGAGCGGCCGCCCCTGTCCGGCTCCTCCTCCTCAGCGGGGCCGGCTCAGCGAGCCCCGGCGGCCGCTCCCGGACCCAGG
>NW_008329136.1:708886-729039 GCF_000622305.1 Nannospalax galili
CCCGCCCGCCGGGCCCGGGCCGCCGCTCCGGCCTCGCCGCCGCCCCGGAGCCTGGAGCCCCGGAAGCGCCCTGCGCGGGCGGGAGAGGGGAGCCGGCTGGCTGGTTCGCTGAGACCCCCGGGCAGCCCCTGTCGGCCAGGTGGCCCCCGCCTTAGGATCCTGGAAGCGAGTCGCAAGCCGGGCTTCCCGGAACTGGTGGATTCAGAGGGCCCAGGCGAGCGTTTGCCTAGGCTCGGCGGAAGACTGGCCCTCGGTAATAGAGCCTCTGTCCGGGTTCAGCGTCAGGGTCTCAAACTTCCGTGCACTCGGTGCTTACGGTGGGGGCACGAGAGGCCGGGTTAAAGAAAGGGAGCATCACCACGTGCCCATTCTGTGTTAAAATGGCAGCCTGGCCCTTTCTACTGTGTTCCTCAGTGAGGAATCCGGTTCCCCTCTGGACAGAGGACTGGTTGAGTTCCTCTGTTATCCTCAGGGAATAGGGATGAAGGAGAAGGTACTAAAACCCAAATCTCAATATTGTTGCAATTCAGGCTTAGAAACAATCTGAATCAATTCTCTTATCCATAATATTGAGAAGAACCTGATTGTGATTAAGTCTCAAAGATGTATTAACAATGCATATGTATGTATTCTTGAATCTAATTTAACTTTATATTTTTATTTTAATATTTACCTTTTTGTTCCCTTTATACACCCTCTCTGGTGATTGCAGAGGAGGCCTGTAAGTGGATGGGAAATCAGCCTTTGATTAGAAATCCAGCAAAGAAAGCTTCATGTTCCTTGGCAGGGTTCATAACTACATTCCAGTCTACAGGATTTCTAGAAGTTCAGCATACCTAATTTCCTACCATAAGACAAAAGAAGTCATTGTCCTCGGCCCTGCCTTACAGAATAAACAAGGACATGACATAAAAATTGTAAAGGCCACCTCTCAGAGTACTGGATCCAAAGTAAGATTTGTACTGGACATTCTGAATGGATGGAAGAAACGCCTACCCTCCCAATGTGTCTTTATAAAATGTGCCAATTTCACAAGTCTCTAATGCCTACACTGTGTGAGCCAAAGAAAAAGAAACACTTTGGTTTCCTACAGTTGAGGTCATTCTTTTCCATGAGCAGTTCAAGGGAAATAAATAGCAACCTCTGAGTTGCAAGTTTATAAATCTTGAGAAGTAAATACTACCTAGCTTGACATCAAATTGTTAATCACAAGAAGTAGCAATCAGGTGAAATCAGCCATAACCTACTTGACAAGTTGACTTCAGCAAATTCACCCTTAGAGCTCCCGGAAGAGTCTGATACCCGCACCTTCCTCTTCCCCTTTCCTGTTTTACAAAATTAACGAGAGTCAAAATGTTTACAGTTTTTTGCAGATATCCAAATACAATCTGTGATGGTACCATCAGCCACTTTGTTATAGTCCTATACCAGCATCCAAACCATCAGAGTTCATTCATTTTTCTCTGTCTCCCTCTCTTCCTCCCTCGGTCTTCATCTCCCCTTCCCGCACCTTCTTCTAAAAAGACTGAGTTTTAAAGAATTGGTACTGTTTTTTTTTTTTTTTTTTAAAGCAAGTTGCAAATTTATTATGATTACAAGTATATAAAAATACGCATGTAAGTACAGTGAAGGGATATTTAGAAAAGATTATAGTCCCTAAAACATTGGTATTATGTATAAGTTTTCCCCATGTGTTCTGTTTATGTTGCATTTATAATTAAATAAATTAAAAATGTATAAAGAGACTGGTACTTGAGAAAGTTAAGGTCAGATTTCAATAGGTAGACTCAGTCACATCAAGGTGAACACAGACTGACCCTTCAGAGGGCAGCCAGCAGAAAGCAATGTGTGGATGGTGTGTGCACATAACAAGGATTTCTTTGCAAAACATTTAAAGAGCGTATTTCATTTTCAAAGTGAACTAAGGCTTTGATCAAAGATATAGACAAGATTCAAAAGTAGCAAAGTGATAATTTCCATTTTACAATTCCATATAAATTAAATTTTAGGAAATTAGAATTATTAAAATTTTAGCAAAACAAAATATATTCCTACAAATTTCAGAATAACAGGACCACTCCTGGGATCCCCAAATGTATTGCAATGTAGAAGTTACTTGTGTTTGTTTAATTTTACATAGATTCTTCCGTTATTGAAAACAATTTTAACATTGATTGCTCCTGCATCAAGTATCACCTGAGCTGAGCCCAGTATATATATGTATGTGTGTATTTATATTATCATCATCTAGCCTCAAATGAAGCTAGTCATATGCCAGAGGAAAGGGGTGGGGACAAAGCTGGTTTGCAAAAAGTTTTTTTTTTTTTTAATTGACTTACATATCCGGTTCCTTCTTAGTTTCATCTAGTTTCCAAAGTGCCCAAGGAAGATGTTAGAAGAGAAATTATCAGGCATGATCACCAAATGTATAGGGAACCAACTAAGCTTTGGCCTTGCTGCTTCCATCCTTGTTCGCATCTGTAAAGCATTTCCTTCAAAGATCAGAGATAATGTGCAGCTCAAAGCCATGAAATTCTCAAGTTAGCTCCATGAAAGTCAACACAGCCAAAAAATCTTGGGCCACCCCTTTGCACCAAAAGGCAGAAGGCTCTTTTGCTTATAAAAGATGGATTTGCTGAGGAACTATTGTGTGACAAATCCTCTAAGTCCTAAAGATGTGGAGCAATAGGAATCTTCATGCTCAATGAGCTTGCCGTTGTGTGGGAAAATAGGTGAACAGTGACAATTATGAAACGGTGGGAAGAATGCTGTTAAAGTGCCAGGGGCTTATGAGAACACTGGCAGGGCATCCGAGTGAGAAGAGGCAGAGGAAGTGGGTCAAGAAGTTTCCTGGATCAAGTATCGCCTGAGCTGAGCCTTCTATTAACTCGAAGGGTTAGGATCCAGCTGAGGGTGCAGAGCATGTAGGCCCACAGCAGCTTTTCCCTGCCATTTACCCAGAACACCTTCCTCCTTTTCTCTTCCAACAAAGAGCTGGCTCTAACCCTCCCCCCATACCTTTGAGTTGGGAAAATAAAGATGTAGTAATACTGTTGCCTGTATTACAAACAAAACGGGTTCACAATGACTAATAGGTATCATAAATGTTTCTGCAATCAGGAAATACTCGTCATTTCAGGCAAATGTTTTATCTCTTTGAATCCACTGATAAAATGAAGCTATTCAAACAGATATGAGATACCATGGATTATACACAGAGTTCTGAACTAATAGTTAAAATACACACATTGCAAACCAACCCCTGCCCCTTACTGAGCTTCCTTATTTATAAAACATACAATAAATGCTGCCTGTTTCCTCTTTAAGGATCAAATAACTTATTGTCTGTAACACACTCTTAAAAAACTTGTGGTCCAAGGAAATGGCTGGGCTGGTTAAAGAGCTTGCCGCACAAGCATGGGGACCTGAGTTCAGATATCCAACATCCACATAAAAAAGCCAGGCAGAGCAGTATGAGTCTGTAACCCCATCACTGGGGGTGGGCAGAGACAGGTGGGTCCCTAGGGTTTCTGGTCAGGCAGTCTAGCCAAAGTGGCAAACTCCAGGCTCAGTGAGAGACCCTGTTTCAAAAACTAAGAGAGAGAAGATACCTGATAACTTCTGTCCTCCACACATGCATGAACACACACACACACACACACACACACACACACACACACAAGCAAAAAATTAAAAGTCACGTAGAAATTTACCATCTTGTAGCCCAGCCAAGAAACATAAAAGAGGGTTTGAGGGGAGATTCCCTGCATGGCTAGATAATGTAGGTTCTAGAAGCAATGGGTTACTAAACAAAAATCTTCACAGGAGATGTCGGTCAGGGAAGCCTCAGAGGTGCCCTTCCCCCAGCACAGGGCCTTGTCATCCTTTTTTTTGCCCGCCAGAACTAAATGCTAGTACCCTTTTGCTAAAGACTTCACAAACCTTGGGTGCAAACAGAGAAATCACCCTAGAACTGAACTGGGAGCTTCCTCCCTGAGGGTAGCTTTCGGTCCCAGAAGGTGCTATGCAGGGTACTGGAGAAGGTTATCAACAGTCTTAAGCAGCTGTGACCCGTACAAACTGCAGTGCCAACCTACCAGGCAAGATGTGCCCAGCTGTGCGATAGTGACACAACTGTCATGCGAATAGCCTTCTAGTCTTTGGATTTGAGACCCCTCCACAGGAGGGGATACATGCCTGCTGCTGCGAACTCAGTCAAAGCCCATACTTGAAGAGGTCAAAGGCCTTAGAGGGAATTTACTATTGTTGCTTAGCTAAATGAACACAGTATCAAACTACTTTCTAAATATTTATGTTTATATGCATAAACAAATGCTATTCTCAGCCTTCATCAGAGAAGCCTGTCTTTGCTGAGAACAGCAGAAATTGTAGAGACTTGTGGCTGCCCAAGATGCTAAGAATCAGTGATAGTTGTGGGCTCAGCCCTAAACAAGAGACATTTTTGCCACTACCTCTAAGCCTCAGGAAGCACTGCAGAAGAGAGAGAAGGAAGAATGCAGGAGCATGACACAGTGACCGCAATCATGAACTCAGAGCAGATGAGATCACAGGCACTGGGGCCTTGCCGACAGTCAGCCGTGGGATGGGAGAGGCTCACGGAGCCCTACCCCTTGCTACTGAACTAATACATTCTGGAAGAGGGAGAGTCATTATCTTCAATTACTGGTGAGCCCACCAACTTCAATGGATAGTTCCAAACCCAGGGTCACACAGATGGCCCCAGTTACACAGTGGTTCACAAAGCAAAAAGCATGAATGTGGGAAAGAAAGTCTAGGGAAGAACGGAGCTGACACGCATGAGAGGGAGGTAAGTGGGGGGGTGGGGGTAATCAGAATGCATTATACACATGTATGAAATTGTCATGGGACTGGAGTGATGGCTCAGTGGTGAGGAACACTGGCTGCTCTTGCAGAAGACTGGGCTTCGGTTCCCAGCATCAGCATGATGGCTAACAGCTGTCTGTAACTCCAGCCCAAGGGACTCTGATGTTCTCTTCTGGCCTCTGCAGGCATTATTACATGCATGGGTGAGTGCACTTACATACCTGCAAGCAAAACACTGTTACACATAAAGGTCAATTTTTTTTAATTTAAAAAATAAATTATAAAACAAAAGTAATTAAAAATTTATCATTAAGAGTCTGGGGGAAATGGCTCAGAGGTTAAGAGTGCCAGCTACTCTTGCAGAGGACCTGGGTTCCATTCCCAGTGCCTACATGGAGACCAACAACAGTCCTTAATTCCAGTTCCAGGGGATCCAACACCCTTGCCTGGCCTTCATGGATGCATGAAAGTGGTGTACTTACATAAATGCAGGCAAAACACTCACAACACATAAAGTAAAATAATTTTTTTCAATTATCATTAAACCGGGTGTCGTGGTGCACATCTTTAATCCCCAGCACTCAGGAGGCAGAGGCAGGCAGCTCTCTCTGAGAGCAAGGGCAGCTTGGTCTACACAGTAAGTTCTAGGCCAGCTGGGGCTACAGGGAGACCCTGTCTCAAACAATAAACAATAAATAAAAATTACCATTAAAACTAAAACGTGTCAGCTTAGTGACTGAGACCTAGAGATACGGGTGTGCCTATGTGCCTAGCTTTCCTCTGGAAAACAATCTTGTCCCTAACCTTAGTCTATGGGTCTTGCTTGGGGTGCCTAGATGAGGCCAGATAAAAATGAGTCCAGATGAAAAGAGCTGACACACTAGAAAACATCCACATGCCCCCATGGTATCTGGTGTGCCCAAAAGTGCCTAGGAATTCACTGCCTTGTCACCATCCAGGAAGACACAGGCAAGAGGTTCAGGCAGGCTCCACAGGAGTAGCAGACCTTTGTGTCCTCCACATAATCCTGGCTTAGCAAGTATGCAAAGTGCAAGGTTTACAGCTTGCACTGGGAAGTCAAAAGAAAGCCTGGGAAGCCAGGCAGCACGTGGCAGGGTCCAAGTCCCTGCAAGCAGCCTCTGACAGGACAGGGTCCAGAGCTGTGAGAGTGACACCAAAGCTCTTGGAAGACACTTGGGAAGTCCCAAGTGCCTGAAATAGGAATGCTGTGGGCAGAGCCAGCCCTCGAGCCAGCCCAGGTGGTCTGGAACTAACAGAGATGGGGTCGCTCAGCCTGCACATAGCCAGATCTCACCATAGTTCCTTGCTATTCTCTTATTCCTCCCTTCTGGAATGGTCATGCTTACACTGAGCCTTTATATCTTGGAAGTATTCAGCTTGTTTTGATTTTTATAAAGGCTCATGGTTGAGTTTGCTTTGGGCTTGTGAGCAATACTGAATGATTCAAACGTCAGGAACTCTTAGAGATGGACAATTGGCATTTTGCATTGTGAGACATGATGAGAATGCCAAAATTTGGGTCTGCCAAAATGCCCCCCAAGAGCTCATGTGTTAAAGACTTTGACCTCAGCTAATAAAACTATTGGGAGACACAGTAGAAACTTCGAGATAAGAGCCCAGTGAGATATCTGTAGGCGATTATGGGTATGCCCGTAAAGAGGCTGAAGGTCTCATCTCTTCCTCTCTCTGTCTCTTCCTCTCTCTGTCATGCCCTGGCCATGAGGTCAGCAGTTTTACCCCACCAGGTGTCCCCTACCATTGTGATCCATCACCCCTTCCAGAAGACTAAAGACAATGAGTTTATAGGATCATGAACCAGGGCCTCAAAACCATGAGCCAAAAGAAGCCTTTTCTCTTTCTAACTTGATTAACTCAAGTATTTGTTATAGTGACAGAAGGTTCACTAGCATAATTACACAAGCCTAGTAATTTATTTTTCAGTTGGAATTAGTCTCTGTGGCTAGTAATAGAGTCTTGAGTAATACCTAGCATGTGTTTGCATGGAGGTGCCACTAGTATGTGAAACCTCATTCACTTTAGAAATATAAAGGATCAGGAACCAGAAGTAATCCATTCTTCCAAGAAACAAATAGGCTTGCACCAGGGACATAAGCAGAATGGACAGTAGACAGCTGTCTCCTTGGGCAGTCTGGGAAAGAAGACTTAAATTGAAAGGGCTACACAGAAATGACAGCAGAGATATACTGAATCCAGCAACCTCTATAGACACCTTCAAAACTGGGTGTTCACATCCATATTTATAAAGAGGAGTCTGATGCCAAAAGAGGTTAAACGCTCTATAAATTCTTATGTTAAAGTTACTTTAAGTCTACTCTGGGCAGGGCTTGAAAAAATATTTCATTGATTTATGTTTTCCAGTGCTATGCTGTGTTGTAGGCATCAAAGATGACTAAAATTAGGAGACAGCTACATATGACAAAAGAATGTATCCTCTGGTGCTGGAGAAATGCGGGCCTAATTTTGTATTTACCATTTACCTGTTATCCTTGGAAACATTGAGTATGTTCCTTGCATTAGTTTTTTTTTCAGTCATGACTTTACAAATTATAAACCTCATTAAAAACTTGAAACCTCATAGAGTTGCTCTGAGGAGTAAATAGATAAATACAGTGCTTCCCATGTAGTCAGGGTTTTCTAAAGGCTGACTGTTGTTTTATTATAGGCATCAGGATGAATAGGAGTTGGCAAGACAAAACAGATGGGAAGAGCCCGTAGGAAGACATGGAGGATGTGTTCGAAGAACAGAACGCCATCTTTCCTGATGTCATGAGGAGAAAAAAGTACTGGTGTACCACTTCTGGCTTTTTACACTACTCTTCACACTCTGGTTTCTCTGGACAAATGAGTCCATACAGTACGTACATTAGCCTGTGGTTCTTGACTGGAGCTAATCTAGCAAAAAGGCCTTAACTACTAAGGACACATTCAATTCACTTTTTTCCTTTTCTGCCCCCAGATCTATGTAGATAATAATCTCGGAAAACCATGTCTACTCTACAGACCCTTCTTCTTTGGTGGCTATTCTGGGGCTAGATTCTGTGGGGATCCACAGTCAGCAAAGAATAGTAAAAGCCCTTTTGGGTTACATGTCTAGAAACTAGTGGTTTATTAGTTCATCTGTAATACAAGTGACTTTTTAAAATTTTATTTATTATTTTTATTTTATGTGTATGAGTGTATTGCCTGCATGTAGGTTAAGTGCACCTGTGTCGTGCAATGCCCATGGAGGTCAGAAGAGGTTGTCGGATTCCCTGGGACTGGAGTACGGACAGTTGTTAGCTGCCATGTGGGTGCTGGGATTCAAACCCTGGTCTTCTGCAAGAACAACCAGTGTTCTTAACAACTGAGCCATCTCTGCAGCCCAAAAGTGACTTTTTAAAAATTTCCACTTGACAGACTTTGGTGGCTTATTTCATCTCAACTTGGTGTTCCAGAGAGGGGCATGTAACTTGTTGACTCTCTGAAAAGTAAAAGCGGTTCATTATCACTGGAACAGCTTGTAATGAAGAATAAACAGCAATAAAGATGGAGAGGCACACGGAAATATTTCCGCTCAAGTTGAAGCAACAAGGTTACATTTTAACCATTCCTTTTCTTCCACTATGACTAAAATGTAGAAGGAGAAAACCAAAAGGACACAACCAGGCTCAGAAACAAACATTTCCATGAACCAGAACTGGAACAGCATCAGAAAATACTTGACAGTCTAGAGCCACAAGCCCACTGGAGCCACAAGCTCAAAAGCCAAGATTTTTGTCTCCTGTAAGGTAACAGGAACAACAACAACAGAAATGTTTCAGATAAGGTAACGGTCAGGAGCCAGACTGAGTGTTTGAGCTGGTGAGAGGAGGCTGAAAATAACGCTGCCACCCACTGCCAGGGAATTGGGAGGACAGACTGCCTCTGAACCAGAAATCAAGTCACACAGCTGGCCATGCGGCCGGTCCCGTAGTGTCCCCAACAACCCTGAGGAGAGGTGGGAGCATCAAAGCACCAACATTAGACCTGATTCTAGAAAGGTCTGGGAGGCAAGGGGGAGCAAAAGTGACTACATATGAAGAAGTGAACAGAGCAGGAGAAAAAATTACTTTAGTACAAATCAGAAAAGAGCAAAAAGAAACTCCCCTCTCGAAATGAGCCTAAGTGCCAGGTTCCAAATGCATAAAAATATCTAATACTAAGAAAGACATCCAACAAAATAAACAAACAGAACATGAGCATGCTCCAGATAGGACTAACTACAGAACTGACAAAAGCTTTTTAAAGCCTTTTTTTAAAAAAAGATTTTGTTTTTTTAATATTTTATTTATTATCTTTATTTTATATGTATGTGTGTATTGCCTGCATGTATGTTAGTGTACCCGTGTTGTGCACTGCCAGCAGAGGACAGAAGAGGGCATCAGATCCCCTGGAACTGGAGTTATGGATGGTTCTTAACATTGTGTGGTGCTGGGAACCAAACCCAGGTCTTCTGAAAGAGCAGCCACCGCTCTTAACCACTGAGTCATCTCTCGAGCCCCCTTTTAAAGATTTAAAATTTTTACTTATTTTATTTTATGTTATGTGTATGAGTGTATTGCCTGCACCCGTGTCGTGCAATGCCGTGGAGGTGGCTTCAGATTCCCCTGGAACTGGAGTTAAGGATGGTTCATAACCGCCACGTGGGTACTGGGAATCAAACCTGGGTCCTCTGCAAGAGCAGGCAGTGGTCTTAACCACTGAGCCATCTCTCCAGCCCCAAAATTTTATTTTTTAATTATGTGTATGAGTGTGTCTTGTGTGGGTATGCGCATGTAAGTGCAGATGCCCTCAAAGGGCAAGATTTTGTGTGTGTGTGTGTGTGTGTGTGTGTGTGTGTGTGTGTGTGTGTTGTGTGTATGTGCTAGTGGAGGCCAGAAGAGGAAGTAGGATCCCTTGGAACTGGAATTACAGGCAGTTGTCAACTGCTGGGCATGGGTGCTGGGAACCAAACCTGGGTCCTCTGGAAAAGCAGTATGTGTTCTTAAATGCTGAGCCATTTTTCCAGCCCCAGAAAAAGATTTTTAAACCAAGTATTTTTGCTTTTTCAAATCCATAAGTGAAAATACAACATCCCTTTTAAAAGGACAAGAAATTAAGAAAAACATACAGGAATAAGTAACAGGTAAAAATGAAAAAGGACTCATAGAACTCTTATAAAACAAAAACATAGTCATTAAAGTGAAAAAAGAATCCGGACCTGACCGAAGTTGAAGAGAAAAAGGGCTGTGTCACTGGGATGCACTGAAGAACTCACCCAGAACAGAATCTAGAAAAATAAAGATATGCAAAGTAGAGAGAAAATTCCAGATTCAAGGGATTAGGTTGAGTTGCTCCAACTTATGTCTTATAGGAATCATAGGAGAAACATTAGGAAACATAGAGAAGCTTTACTTACAGAGGAGGGGTGGGCTGAAAGTCTGAAGAAGACGTCAGAACCTCATATGTACTGAGTATGTCATAGATAAGGGAAAACTAACAGCCAACACATGATTGTGAAACCACAGACCAATGGGATAAAGGGCAAAGATCAGTTACAAAGGGAAAATACCTACAGAGGAGCTATTACTCATTGCTCAAACCAGGAAGAAAATTGTGTATCATGGAAGTGCTGAGTGAACACTATCAACCAAGAATTTGATTTCCACATAAACTGCTCAAGGGAACAAGAAAAACCATCACTTTTATTCATAAGAAATGGACAGAGTTTACCAATCAGAGACCTAAACTAAAGCAAAACAAACAAATGAACAAGATAAAACAAGACAGAAACTACCCAGGGGACTGGGGGTGGGGAGTGGGGATCTTAAGATAGAAGAGATACTCATGAGGGAAGGAATTAATAAAATGTATGAACAAAATAAAACCATCTTAAGTTTTTGTTTAAATTTTTATTTGTATGAGTGTCTTGCCTACATGTCTATAAGTGCACCCATGTCATGCAGTACCTGCGGAGGCCAGAAGAGGGTGCTTGAGTTACAGGTGGTAGTTAGCCACCATGTGGATGCTGGGAACTGAACCTGGGTCCTCTGCAAGAGTAGCCAGTGCTCTTAACCACTGAGCTATCACTCCAGGTCCTATACCTACTTTTTGTGTTAAAATTAAAAAATACATATATATATGACAGTGTTAAGCATGGTAGTACAAACCTGCTATCCTGGTGCTCAGAATGCCAAAGCCAGGCTACCCTGGGCTACATAGCAAGACCCTGTCTCAAACAAAGCAAAATGAAACACATGAAGGCAAATGTAAAATGGGTAATTATAACAAGTTAAGACCTTTGTCCTGTTTGGAAAAAGGCAGGAATTTCTCTCAAATTTATTTTTCTTTTTGAGAAGGCAGTCTCATTATGTTGCCTAGGCTGGTCTCCAACTCCCGGGCTCAAATGATCCTTCCGCCAGTGCTCTTAACCACTGAGCTATCACTCCAGGTCCTATACCTACTTTTTGTGTTAAAATTAAAAAATACATATATATATGACAGTGTTAAGCATGGTAGTACAAACCTGCTATCCTGGTGCTCAGAATGCCAAAGCCAGGCTACCCTGGGCTACATAGCAAGACCCTGTCTCAAACAAAGCAAAATGAAACACATGAAGGCAAATGTAAAATGGGTAATTATAACAAGTTAAGACCTTTGTCCTGTTTGGAAAAAGGCAGGAATTTCTCTCAAATTTATTTTTCTTTTTGAGAAGGCAGTCTCATTATGTTGCCTAGGCTGGTCTCCAACTCCCGGGCTCAAATGATCCTTCCGTTTTTACTTCCCAAATAGCTGGGGCTACCATGCCACTTGTCTGAATACTTCATGTTCCAAATATTTTTATATTAATATGTCTAACCCAGAGCTTCTCAGTCAGCCGAGAGAAAGGGGTAGCCAAGAATTGAGGAGATTTAATACAGAAAGAAAAATAAACAAAATAAGGTATAGCAAACAAACACACAGAATAGTAGAATTAAGTCCAGATACATAGTAGTGAGGATAGTAATCAGATTTAAGTTACTTTTAAAAAGGCATAAATTATCATATGGCTTAAACTTAATTCAATTATGTGATGTTAACAAAGGACACACAAAAGTAAACCCCAGAAAGGCAATATAAAAGTAAATTAATAAAATAACTAACAAAAAGAAAGCTGATAAAACTATTACTCTCAGGGCTGGAGAGATGGCTCAGTGGTTAAGAACACTGACTGTTCTTGCAGAAGACCCAGCTTTGAATCCCAGCACCCACATGGCAGCTAACAACTGTCTGTAACTCCAGTTTCAGGGGATCCAACAGCCTCTTCTGTCCTCCACGGGCATTGGGCGACACGGGTGCACTCACCTACATGCAGGCAATATACACATACACATAAAATGAAATTTAAAAAAACTATTATTATCAAAAATAGTCCTTTAAACCAAAAATGTTAACATAAATAATATAGGTCATTACTAAGAAATCCAGTCTACCTAACACCATGGCTTTCAGTTACAGAAAGAATTGCCAAAATTGCAAAGAGAGACTGATAAGTCCACAGTGGGACTGGGAGGTTTTAACAATCAGAAACAGCTAGATCAAACAGACAAAAAACAAGTAATAGAGACTGAATCATCAAGGCCCTGGGGGAGGCCACATTAAGTAGCTAGGCTTTATTCTGAGAGCAATAGGAAGCCATTAAAGGATTCTAAGCAAAGGCATGATTAGATCAGATACCCATTTTTAGAAAGATAACTCTGGCTATAAAATGGAGAGTGGACTTCAAGGTGGTCAGACCACAGCAAAGACAGACCAGTTAGAAAACTTCACCATTTAGCAGAAAATCCTGATGGCCCAAACTGTAGAAGAATCATGAGCAAAGATGGGCAGGTTCTTAAGAAAGCACACAGATAGTGTGGTTGATTGGATGGTAGGGGTGGAGATCAAAAATAACCTGCATATTCTTGCCCTGAACAACTTGATTCATAGCAGTAAGGAAGAAAAGTAAGGTTGTTCTGAGGTTTTTGGGTTTATTTTTTAGGGGGGAGGGGGATGGGATACTGTTTCCTAATTTCTGATTACAACACTTCCCTTCCCTTCCCTCCATCTTGGCATTCAAATTGGCTCATTGAAAACTTAAATTAGGGGCTGGGGAGATGGCTCAGCTGTTAAGAACAGCGGCTGCTCTTGCAGAGAACCTGGGTTCGATTACGAGCACCTGCATTGGTGGCTAATAAGAAGAGGACAGATCTGACCCCTCTTCTGGCCTCCGGCTTTGCATGACATGGGTACACATGCCTACATGCAAGCAAAATGCTCATACACATAAAATAAAAATCAATCAATCAAAATAAATTAAAAATTAAAACCTTAAATTATATTCAACATGCAAGGAGTAAATTCAGGAGTTATTAACATGTCTGTCAGAAAAAAACTGCTTTGCTTTTTGTGGTACTAGTGAGTGAACCTAGAACCTCCTGCCTGTTAGGCAAGGGCTCTACCACTAGGCTTTAACCCTTACCCTGGAAAAACATGTATGGGACGCTCCAGTAATCTGGAGGAAGTCACATTTTGACAATGTCAGAAAATTGTGTGTGTAGCTTTATTATCATTTTTCATATAATAATGATATGTAATAGAACTTCAAGTATATCTATATGTTTAACTGCTGAAGTAATAGACCAGTCCTGATTTTTCTCCGTTCACAGCTGCTGTTAAAAACAGGTATATAGGGGGGCTAGAGAGATGGCTCAGTGGTTAAGAACACTGGTTGTTCTTGCAGAAGACCGGGGTTCAAATCCCAGCACCCACATGGCAGCTAACAACTGTCCATAACTCTAGTCCCAGGGCATCTGACAGCCTCTTCTGACCTCCGCAGGCACTGCATAAAATGGGTGCACTTACCTACATGCAGGCAATACATGCATACACATAAAATAAAAATAATAAATAAGAGTTTAAAAAAAATAAAAGTTAAAAACAAAACAAAACAGGTAAATAGCGCTGGAGTGATGGCTCAGCAGTCAAGAGTGCTTTTACATTTCTTGCAGGGGATCCACATTCAGTTCTCAGTAACCACATCAGGTAGTTCACAACTATCTGTAACTCCACACCCAGGGAGTCTGATGTCCTCTTCTGGCATCCATGGGTACTGCACACAAGTGGTGCACATAAACTCACACAGTCACACACACATATACACATACACACATACATACATACAAATAAATAAATTTTTAAAGCAAGCAAATCCCAGGTGAGGGGTGTGCTGTAGTTCAGCAGTAGAATGCACATGGGAGGCCCTAGGTTTAGTCCTAACATCAAAAAAGAAAAACAAGTAAACCTGTTCCATTCACTGTGAATTCTTACATTCATCAATTTGATAGTATATAAATTCCTTTCTTTTTACTGGTTGCTATTAATTACCTTAAAGTAATGTTTGAGTTTACAATGGCACTTACTCTTAAGAGCACAATGATTTTGCAGTGACTGGGAGTGGAAGGGGGGATGGATACATATTATATACCCAAACCAAGGTATAAATGCTGGAAATTAAGGAGCTATTATTCCAAACACACTTTGCTTGGTAGCTTCAAGCATGAAAAAGTTCAAAAGACTTACAGATTTCCAATTATGAATTTTGAGGTTTTGTATTTACTTGATAGTAATTCCAAAATGCAAATGAGGTGTAGGTTTTAATGTTCCAAATGTGCTGTCAATTTCAGCCTAATACACTAAAATGTGAATAAAATGTAAGCTTATAATGACTGCTTAAGCGGGCAGAAGAACTTTCAGAGCCACTAAAGGGAATTTTCTTGGGAGTCTGCAGACTGTAAGCTTCTGGGTACTACTAGAGACCTACTAGGGACATAATGAGATGTGTGACTCTAGTACTGTCTCTTGTTATTGTTGTTTTTTTGGTTCTTTTTGTTTGCTGTTTGTTTTCAGTCAGCGTCTTGCTATGTATTCCTGGCTGTCCTGGTTTTCACTATGTAGCCAAGGCTGGCCTGGAACTCTTGTGCTAGATTACAGGCATGTGCCACCATGCTAAGCTTAGTGTCGTCTGTTAAGTGATGGCAAGAAGGTGTTCCAAAAATACAATCAATCAGCCAATACATAAACACACACACACACACACACACACACACACACACACACAAATAGTATGAGGTCTAAAATATTTTAAAATTTATTTTTATGTATATGAGTATTTTGTTGGCACGTATGTAAGTGTACCACAGGCATGCAATGCCATTGGAGGCCAGAAGAAGGTGTGGAATTCCTTGGGACTGGAGTTAGGGACAGTTGTTAGCTGCCGTGTGGGTGCTGGGAACCAAACCTGGGTCCTCTCCAAGAGCAGCCAGTGCTCTTAACCGCTGAGTTTTCTCTCCATCCACAAGTAAGAGGTTTTTAAAGTTAACACTTAATTGAAGCCTAATATTGTGATACATTTCTCTCACAATGTGTGCTATATATTACAAAGTATATCGTAAGCTATTGTAATATAACTTCTTTCAGAAGATATTATCTCTTCAGCTAAAGCCTTTTCTAATCAGGGACAGAGCGAGCAAAATAGCAAGTGGACACTTGTGCTTTTGGGACAGGGTCTTTCTACATAGCTAGTCACTATATTGTGTCACCCCACCCAAGGCCCAACTAAGTATCACCTGCTATATAGACTTCTGACACTTAGGGAGAAATGCTGAAAACACAGAGGCCCGACCATCAAGATGTATGATGGTTCTTCTTCCCAAAAACTTATACTGTAAAATAGATGTGCTATGTGCTTTTGATATTTTTCAAAATTAGCTTGGGATAAAAGTTAGACCACAAGAATAAAATTATAGCTCTTTGTATTTCTCAATTACCAAAAATATAATAAAGCTGGTTTCTCTTTGTTTCTGTGTTAGTGGTAACTTTTCCTTCAATTCTTGTGCTTCCTGGAAATGTGTACATAGGAGGGAGGAAAGGACGGAGGGAGGAAGGGAGGAAGGGAGGAACCAATCTGTCAGCAGATGTGAACAGTGCTCAAGATTGACACATGTGACGAGGGAAGATTTACCAAGCTTGAAGACAGAATTAACAGCCAACAGGAAACAAAATTAGCTCATTACTTCCACAGTAGCAATTTAATGTAATAACAGGAACCAGGAAAGAGCTCTAATGGTTTTCTTTCATTCTTTAGCAACATAGCCAGTGTCAACATGAGACAATGACTCTTATTTCTATGAATCTGAGGGGAATGAAGGCTGTTCAGATGTCTGTCTGGCTGTTTTTTCAAAACTGTTTTCTGACTAGAAACTGAATCTCTCTCCCACCTTGACTCTTCTACTGGCAATTTTTGCAGGCAATGGGGAAACTGGTAGCCACAGCTCCCGAACAGCAGGTTCTCTTTTGTGAATGAGAGTAGAAAATTCATTCTATAAGTAAGGGCACAGCTGGAGACTTCAAGGTAACCAGCAAAACTCAGGACTGATGAAATTTAAAAACTGGGAACCTCAGAAGCACTCTGAATAAATCATGTAGGAGAGTGGCTGGGGAGATTGCTCAGTGGAGAAAGCACTTACTACACAAGTGTGAGGGCCAGAGGTGTAAGCATGGGTGAGCATAGTGCCCCTTCTGTGATCCCAGTTGTCAAGAGGTAGAGATGAGATCCTGACTAACTAGACTAGCTGAAATGGCAAACTCTAGGCTTAAGTTCAGTGAAAGACTTTAAGTTGGTAAATAAAGTGGAGAATGATCAAAGGAAACACCCAAGTTCAACCTTTGGCCTCCATACCCACATGTACACAGGTGAACATGTGCTCATAAACATGTGCTGCTCTACACATGTGAACAGCTATACCCACACGTATACAGATACACATGCAAGAAAGAAAAAAGAACATGTAAGGGAAACAGATTAAAAGATGCAGACTTGGGAGTCAGTTTGTATGAGACACAGAGGGAACTGACCACCAAGCCAAGTCACCACTTTCTAAAAAGGATGGGTCTCTTTAGGATTATAAGTTTGAGGTCAACCTAGGCTGCATAGTGACACTTCATCTAAAACAAAAGCAAACAAAACAAAACAAAAAACAATAAAAACCCTTGAGCATTTCAACACCGGACTAGCAAGGGTGGGAACCATAGACCTCTCCAATATGTTTGTTTTTAGTGAAGTTATGAAATGGGGGCTGGGGATGTAGTTCAGGGAAGGAGTGCTTGCCATACACTCAGCCCTGGGTTTGATTACCAGCACCGCATAAACTTGGCACGGGGGCATATGGAAGTGACCCTAGCACTCAGGAGGTAGAGGCAAGATGATCAGAAGTTCAAGGTCATCCTTGATGACCATCCTTGAGGCCAGCCTGACAACCCTTTCTCAAAGGAAAAAGAATCACATTATTTAAGTCACAAGGTTTCATGGGAGCATTAATATTCAGTGATTCAACTAATTTAATTTGTCATCATCATGGTTGAGGCCAGGTGTTCTTCACTGTCCTCTATTAACAAGACACATCAAGGACCTCTATCTATACACTATAATCCTGCATAGAGTTTTTTTGGTTTTAAGTCTTCATGCTCTAGTCCCTGCTCTAAGCCCTTAGATTAGAATATTCCAGACTAGAGCCTGGCCACATAATGAACCCTAAGTGCTTTGTTGGGAATAAACAACCTCCACAGTGTCACCACCATCCACTTTAGGCTGAGCCTTTGTGGAGGCCTCTGAGAAGTTAGCATTTCAGGCTTGGGTGAAAAGCACCACCCACCGGCTGAACTGCTGTCCATAACAGCTCACAGGGGCGGAAAGGGCACTTATGCCTTCTGCTCCACAGAAAGTCACAAGCTCGGACATGTGAGATGGAGATGAGTTGTGGTAGGTTTGCTTGTGAAGTTGCTCATATCATATGCAGCCAGAGAAAGAATCATGGCTTGTATTTCATAATTGACATAAATTATTTCATGAACTTCTAATTGAACTTCTACATTTCCATCAGTCAGGGATGGAGGATAGGGTCCTCTGAATAAAAGCACATACCCTAGGCCACACTGTCCTGGGTTTTCATATTGATCTACCTACTCCTTATGTGAACCTAAGACTCAATATACCTGTGCCTCAGTTTCTTCATGTGAAGCACTAGACCTAGATGATCCTATTTCCTAGGTTTATTAGGAAGGCTCAGCAAGCCTTCATGACCTGTACAACTCAAGGACGCAGCATACACAGGGGTTAGGTATAAAAAGGGTCAACTGGTATTATTAGAAGAGATGTTTTTTCTCTCTCTTTCTCTCCTCTCTGTCTCTATCTCTCTCTCTGTCTCTCTCTCTCTGTCTCTCTCTCTCTCTCTCTCTCACACACACACACATACACACACATATACACCTTACCCTATACACTCTGACCCCATCAGAGCTTCCCCTCAGCTCATGTTGGGGGAGCAAAAACAAGACAGAACCATGGAGAATCCTTCAATTCCATCCCTTTAGGGAAACTCTAATCATGGAAATGAACATAATCATCCCCAAAGCCTTTTATTACTACTTTGCAAGGCATCAGAAAGTCTGACACAGTTCCTCAAGTAAACTCCTGCTCAGTCTTTCTCCAGGGGGATAGTGGCTCCCTCCTGAGAGCCTGAAGTGCTCTGCTTGTATCTTTGTTATATTGCAATCAACACCACAGCAAATGCCTTGCAGATCTGCAGACATGCCTTGCCCTTTCTTGCCCCTGAGCCTTTGCAGGCCCCGTTCTTCCTGCCTGCAACACCCATGCCACCCCATACCCTCTACACTGTGACACTGAATTACTCATGCCTGTCTCTTTCTCAGCCTTCCTCACAAAGCTGACATCCCTGTGAGGACCAGGAGGGGCTCTCTCTTTTCCCTAGCGCTCCCTCAGCACTGAAAGGTGACTAGCACCTGTGGGCACTCCAAAGATATTTGAGAAGTAAACAGGTAATTATAGCTTTTGATGGCATAGGACTCTACCTCTTGAAGCTGTTTGACTTAAAACAAGCTACATAACGTCTCAGATCCTCAGATAAAATAACTTCCTCTTATGTTCTTGAAATGACTGAGACAGTGAAAGAAAAGCAGCTGGCACAAAGCCCAGAACAAAGTTAATGTTAGTAGTTAATACACATTTTAAAAAGCAGCACAGTCAAGTGCACCCAAGCCTTTCATTTTCCTAATTTTGTCCCGTTCTCATTTAAATAAAAATAGATGTTACAACCATAATTGTCTATTAAAACCCCCAGAAAACAGGGGAGACAGGCTGAAAGGTCAGAGGTGACTGTACTGCAATTCTCTGAGGTAGACATGTATTAATATCGATCCCTACATATTCAATAGACAACTTGTAGAGACCAGGCAGAAAATGAAACAGAAATGCTCAGCTAGCTGCTTGTCTTTGCACCAGCTTCTCTGTACAGAAATTAACCCAACACAAAGTCAACATTTGAAGATCTGAAGTAAGATCCTTTTGCATAACTTTTCTGTGTATGTGAAGAAGGCAAGAGTAATTAGCATTACAAGTTCTAGACAAGGAACTAGAAAAAAGGGAAATTTTCAAATGATCATATGAGAGTCCATTGGAATTTCTTGACAAGAGCTTCCAAAAGCATCCCTCTATTGGGTTCCTCATTTTTCTTTTGTCTGCCAAGTCTGGACTCGAGAGTGATGAATTCAGGATTTGCTTTCAGGTTTTGGTAGCTGTTGGAGTGGTTAGAATCAATGTCAGTTCCCTCTCAAAGGCTTCTAGATAAATGAGGGGTTGCTGAGGTGTATGTATGACCTGAGGATATGCACACTAGAAAGCCTTTACCCAGCATGGGTCATGCCTTCTCTTCCTAGCCTTCCCCAGATTGTATACTTTAGCCCTCCCTAAATCGAGGAGACCATGTGTGATTAGGGCCAAATTACATACAGTTGGCTGGGAAGAATGGCTGGATACTCCAGTGAGGAGCCAATGACCCTGCCTGGCCCTCGTTTAATGAATAAACACAACTGTCAGCAAGCCCAATTGTGATGATGTTTAGCAAGCAGGCACATATGAAGTCGTGATGATGGTAGTTATTTCATGTAGAAGAGACTGCTGTATAGCATCATCTTATTAAAAGGACATGAGTTTAAAAGGATTTGGTGTAGGATCCACATATGATGGAGAACATAGGTCATTCATTAGTTTTTCTGAGTCTGTGTTACTTCACTTAGTATAACAGTTTCTAGATCCATCAATTTACCTGCAAATTTCATTATTTCATCTTTCTTTACTGCTGAATAGAACTCCATTTTGTAAGTATATGACATTT
>NW_008329136.1:729399-744399 GCF_000622305.1 Nannospalax galili
GTTGAACACTTTTTGAGGTGTTTCTTAGCCATCTTTATTTCTTCCTTTGAGAACTCTCTGTTTAGATCTTTAGTCTATCTTTTAATTGGGTCGTTTGGTTTCTCAATTCTTTATTTTTTGAGTTCTTTATATATTCTGAATGTTAAACTTCTGTCCGATGTGTCATTGGCTAAGATATTTTCCCATTCTTTGGGTTTTCTCTTCACTTTTTTGATTGTTTCTTTTGTTGTACAGAAGATTTTAGTTTAATGAGGTCCCACTTGTTGATTGCTAATCTTAATTCCTGAGCAACTTCTGTCTGCTTTAGAAAATCCTTTCCTACACCTATATGTTGTAAGTTACTGCCAATATTTTCTTCTAAGAGTTTCAAGGTTTCTAGTTTCATATTGAGGTCTTTGATCCGTTTGGAGTTGACTTTTGTGCAAGGTGAAAGATAAGGATCTAGTTTCATTCTTCTACAGGTGGAGATCCGGTTTTGCCAGCACCACTTGTTGAAGATGCTGTCTTTCCTCCATTGTGTGTTCTTGGCACCTTTGTCAAATACCAGGTGGCTGAAATTGCGCTTACTCAGATTTGGGTCTTCAGTGATGTTCCATTGATCTATGTGTCTATTTTTGTGCCAGTACCATGCTGTTTTTATGACTATAGCTCTGTTTAAAGCAAGTTAAGCATGCCTGCCACTTGTGCATCCAAGAAACTGGGTTCAAAGATGCTGGAACCACCAGTCACATGCCGCATGACATTTGAAAACCTCATTTTTGTTTGTCTTTACTGATATATTTTATATTTATTGAGCATTTACTATCTACCAGGTGAATAATATTATTGACTATCACATCATTTGTAGATCCTAGTGATTTCCATTTTAGAGATGAGGTGATCGATGAATTCGTAGGAAGCCAGACTGCCTACCTGCATAGCTTGCACTCCTGAGACCAGTGCCTTGAGTTTGCCTCCCATGATATCAGGTGTGGCCCCACCTCCCTTCCCATTATCTGACTTTCATTCTTGTCTGGTTCCTGAATCTGAGCTCCTCCAGTCCCTGAGCTAAGCAGGAAGTCTCTCAGTCTGAGGAATCTGGATGATAGTTATCACGGGGTCACATGACATCTGGACTGTGGGAAACAGGCTCTGTGCCTTCCCACAGTACAGAGAATGCAGTGATTACATAGCAGGATCACACAGGGGCATCGTCTGTCTTTGCTCATTTAGGCATGCAGGTCCCAGCAAGCTCCCTCACTGAGGAATCAGAGCTTGGTCATAAGAGAGGCTTCTTACTAACCAACAGAATGCGTTTACCGGGAAAGCACTACAATGAGGCAGGCCTATGAGGGATGCTCCCCGCATCAGGGCTGGACCTTGCGGAGTCAAGTCAGCAGCTACTTCCGTTCTGCTTCTGCTTGTACAGTTCTCAGACCCACAGGCAATCTCTCCTCTCTCCACTGGTGAGGAAAAGTGCTCTGGCCTTGGGAAAACAGATAAAAGACCCTGTGTATTACAGAAAATTCCAGCAGATATTTCAACATCCTCAGACCTCATCCAAAACATGCTTAAAAGGATACTGTTCCCTGTAATGACAAAATTATAATTTATAAAGCTTACGTGTGTTTAATGAAATTTTTAAAAATAAGCATAATGAGGACTACTCTCTAGATGCCAAACATTTACCCTCCACCTCCCCCAGGGCTGCCACCCCAGCTCCGTACTGATAGGAAGACAAAGATTGGCTATTGACCAATTTTTCCCCCAGAAAACTCTGTAAACCATATTTTGCACAAATTCTGCATGTGGAATGTTTATTTGCTAAGAAAAGCCACGTCTCACTGCAATCCTACATTCCCTTGATTCTATTTCCTAGAACAAGCAGAGGAAACTGAATAAAATATCGCCTCTCTTTCCCTGTTCACTTTCTGCATGGGGCTGCTCTTCAAGGCAATTGCCTCTGTGGCAACTGCTTGGGGTCTGAGACTGTCAGTCCCCAGCTGGCCTCAGAGAAGTCACTGAAGCAGTGAGCTATGGCCAAGACCTTTTCCTGTTTTAGCTGTTATTCCAGAGAGAAAACCCACACAAGCCAGGATCACAGAAAAGGCACTGGCAACAGATTTTGCTAGGGACGGGGCGGTGGGAGTGGGAATGAGGGTGCATAGGCTGAGGATTTGAATCACGTTTCTTAAAAGAGTTTCACCGTGGTGAAGTAAACAAGAAGACCGGTTGAAATTGGTGCTTCTAAATCTAAGAGGCAGTAAAGGGTGCACTCACTCACTCTCTCCTGCACACGCGCCCACCTCCCTCCAGCATCCAGCTATTTCTGCCCTAGTTTTTGCTTTCATTTTGGAGAACTAGTTTCTTATGCCAGGTGTATAAATACAGTTATGAAACACTGCCTGTTTCTCCATTCCCGTAGAGAAACTGTCTTCGTACTGAAACAAAGAAAACTTGCTTGTTGTTTTTGATTCCCTTGCCGGTTTATTAAAATTAGTTGCTGAATTTTCTATTTTCTTCTTTAATGGCAGTAGGTTTTTTTTCTTTTTCTGAGTCTTCATAAAAACAAACTTCATTTATCCAAGATACAGCCTTTAGTGGAAGCAAATCTTGACATGCTTTGAGTGATTAAAGATAAGTGAGTACATGGTCTGACCCTATTTGAAATTCTCCTCTGTCCACCAAGCATAGATAAATCTTTATGGAATGACCTATTAACTGCACACTGCTGGGACCGAGCTTTGAGCTTTGTTTCAGCTATAAAATAAGGTCACTCTGCTTTTGGTAAAAATTGATGTCGCTGTTTTGATAATTAAAACTTACAGAGTCATGATGAGATGACATATTTAAACCTCTAAAAGTTAATGTGAAAGCTATAAAGTTGCAAATGGAGAAAGGATAAGGGTCCCCGATTACTGCTTTTCAAATTAAATATTAGCAATAGAGTATTTATGTCACTCATAAGTAAAGAATTCCAAAAAGTTCTTAAAAACTTTAAAGTCAAGTTATGAACCATGTCTTGACTGGCTCCATTACGTCAGCACACCTGCAGAGAGGTCACGGTTCAGCTGGGTCATTTAAGGTAATTTTATAATAGAAACCATTGATGCTGCCAGTCAAGGATCTGAGACTCGAAGGGAATCAAACTGACTTGGTTCTTAACATGGATGTTTTGCTTTTGTTTTTTTGAGACAGTCTCTGGTAGCATAGGTTAGCTTCAAACTCTCTATGTAGCCAAGGATAACCTTGAATTCCTGATCCTCCTGCCTCCACCTCCCAAGTGCCAATGTGACATTTTAAATCCATAGACAAATCTGCTCCTTGCAAGCCTGAACCCTTGATGAGACATTCTCCTCTTGTCCTGAAATTAGAGCAGCTGCTCCGGGCTCCAGGGTGAGATGCCTTTCAAGAAGCAGTACCTACCAAAATAATCAACCAAATGCTTGGGTAAGTTCATTAATCTCCCTGTGTCTAAATTTCCTCCCTCCTAGACTGGGGGTGATGATGACAATAAGTACTGGTGATAATGTACTGACAGAAGTGATGAAAGGCACATTGCAAGCATCAGTACATGCCATTTTTCTCCTTGCCCCCCCCACCAACATCTGCCTGCTTACTTCCTTCAAGCCCATCATTCAGGCTCAGGATGTACTTTATCCTCACATGTAATCCTACCAGCAGGAACAGTACACACCAGCTGTACCAGTGGCTGGATTCTGAGAGGTCCACATGGTTCGCACAGTAAATAAACCTGCCCTGTGGTTTAGACTTCAGTCTCTTGTGTGTTTAGTAGTTATACCCAGTTCATTCTGAGAAATACAGTGTGGAACACAGTAAGGACAGTTCCTACTGTTCTATAGAATGTTTGAATTGAAACATTCCCTCCAAGCATGAGAGGAAGGCTCCCTGAGATTCAGAAGATCTGGGAAAGGTGAAACTTGCAAGATCCTCAAAGGCCCCTCCCTGGCTTTATAGAAGCAGAAAACAACTGGTGGGGAAGGAGACTCTGACCAGCAGATCATCAGAATGGAGATCTCTCAGACCTGTGGAGCTTCTCCACATTGTGCAGAGAACTCTAGGTTGCAGCTTTGGTGAGTTGTCACCCATGTTGGGGTAAGCTTTTCAGTGATGCAGTTGACTTTGAGCTGTCCCTGCTCCCGTAAATAATTCTTAACCCATACTTCTGTTAGCAACCCCAATGAAAACTCACTGGTTCACTTTGGTGCAGTAGTTACTTTGGTCTGTTGTGTGCTTCCCTTCTGGGGTGAGTAGATATGTGTTGGCTGCATCTCTCATACAGGAAAAGTCTCTCACACAACGCCTACAACTGGGGTCTCAATGAAATAAGGCCACCTGTGAAGTCTCAGGCGGGAGCCATCTCTTCTCCCTCGGCAAGACATCACCTTCAACATAGGTTCACTGCTAATGTGACCTGCATTTATGGGCTGAGTGGGCTTAAGCTAGTCATTTAATCTTGCCTGTTACTCATCTGTAAAGATCACTCATCTAAAGAGTCATGATGGAAATCAGTGAGAAAAGATACACATCCGAAATTCCATGTTGCCCGTAATACTCTGTGTAAATGTACTATCTTTTAATTGTACGCTAGAATAGAGGAAATTTTATTAATATGGTTTATTACTTCCTTATAGCAGTATGAGAAAAAACAAAAATTTGAAGAAATTTTGAAAAATCATAAAGTTCTATTTGGAATAGTTCTTTAGAAATATTGTTTTGGCTGGGCGTGGTGGCGCACACCTTTAATCCCAGCACTCGGGAGGCAAAGGCAGGCGGATCTCTGTGAGTTCAAGGCCAGCCTGGTCTCTATAGGGAAACCAAGCCAGAGAGGGCGAAAGAGAACACCCTTCTCAAAAAAAAAAAAAAAAAAAAAAAAAGAAAGAAATATTGTTTTGAGACCCACAAAGATAGAGAGTAGGAAGGATTGGCACACAGCTGTAAACTGTAATCCCAGTACTGGGCACGGTACAGCAGGAGGATCGAGAGTTTGAGGCCAGCCTGTGCTACATAAATGGGTTCAATGTCAGTATGCTAAAATATTATAAAAATGCTATAAGAATAAAATATTAAAAATATTTACAGTGTATGTTGTTTAATGTTATAGACTTATGTCTGAGTCACTCATAATCCAGATAGTAGAAATTTCAAGGCAATGCAACACAATTTTATGTTGGATAACATATGTTAACTTCTGATATCATCTAAACATAGCCTTTACCTTGAACTTTATTGGTCTTTTTTAATTTACATTGTCCCAATCATTAGAAATTATTTTCTGAGATGTAAATGGCAACTGCAGGAGCTCCAAGTGACCCATCTTTGCTTTCCTGTAAACTAGGTTATAGTGGGATAGATAAGGTACTGAATATCATCGCTTTGAGTCTGGAATTTTATCACTCTCTCTGGCCACTGAACCCACCACTTATAAATTACATTTTTATTGCCTTCTAGAAAAACAAATTAAGTGATGGGCAATTCAAATTCTACATGCAAAGCAGCTATCTGAGAAGTAAAACTCAGCTGGGTGAATTCCCATTTTCCCCCTAGGGAAAATGAAGAATGTGTTTGTGTTTAAGTAGCTGAAATACCTGACGTGCCAGTTGGTCCTGTTACTTCAGCCAGCTGGGTCAGTCATGGGATGATCTCACTGGGCTCAACAGAGGTGTCATCCATCTCTCTCGCACCTCCTCCACTCCTCATCAGGAACAGAGGTCATGGTGGAACACTGGTATAGCTATAGGCTTAACTTGTGTGCCTATTTGTGTATCTTTCTACTCCTCTCCTCCTGCTGCTCTGCCAGGGCGTGATGTAACTTTGGATCCGATCTTAGACTTGCATTTGTTTTGCTCTGTCTTTGCTAATTTTCAGGCAGAAGGTTCATCCTCTCAGTGTCCTGTTTTGCCTTCTGCTTATGTGTCTTTTGCTCCTATTTTCTTAAGATGTTTTTTAGACTTAAAACAAATAACCTTCTTTCTCTGATTTCCCATCTTATTTCTATTTCATTTCTAGGGGGACAAGAACTATTTTCCCACACTTGAGTGCCCAAGCATTAAAATAATGATTTGGGTTCCTAGACACAGGAGACCTTATCCTTGATACCTAGACACTGACATTAGATGGCATTGAATCACAGTGGAATCTTCTCTTCCTAATTCTCCTGTGGCCGTGTCCTTTACTTCAAGGAGAAACTTTCCATCTGGTCCTTGTATGCCTCTCACTTGCTAATCTCCCCTTTAAAAAGAAAGCAGGCCTCAGGCTGAAAGCCTTTGACACATGTAATGGTATCTAGCTACGGTTGTATAACGTTGTTTTGGTTTTTATTATATAAGTGCTTGTTTTTATTGTTACCTCCTATTTATGGCAAGTGGTATTGGTTTTCTTTTTATAGTTACAATATAACAGTTTCTTCTTTTAAAAGGCATATGTAAATTTAAAATGTGCACCAATTTAAAGGAAAATAATAAATACAAGGATAGAGAAAGGACGTTAAAAGTTTTAGCACTAGAGTGATGGAGATTTGGGAAACAGCAGCCTAGAATCGTTCCATTCACTTTTGGTATTTTCTTGCTTGATAGCATTATATGCTATTGTTGAGGCATATCTGTTAATGACATCTGGACCTAGAGGAAAGGCCTTGCACTTCTGAGTTCACCAGCTGAAATTTTATAGTTTCTTTTTATTCCTTTTAGACATTGGGTTTCGACAACCCTTTCTTCAAAAGCATACTGATAACTACTAATCTGCCAGCAGGGATTCTTGGGAGCCAGTATTCTATATAGTAATCTAGTTTAATGCTACATATTTTAAAAATATTTTATTATTTTATTTTACGTGTACGAGTGTATTGGCTGTATGTGTGTAAGTGCACCCATGTCGTACAATGCTTGCAGAGGTCAGAAGAGGGCATCAGATCTCCTGGAATTGGAGTTACGGACGATTGTTAGCCATCATATGGATGCTGGGAGCCAGGTCCTCTGCATGTGTGCAATCTGTGCTCTTAGCCACTGAGTCATCTCTCCAGCCCCTAATTCTACAAATTAAAAAAAAATTTTTTAATTAATTTATTTTTATTTTTGTGTCCACAGAGGCCAGAAAAGGGTGTTGGATCATCTGGAACTGGAGTTAAGGATAGTTATTAGCTGCCATGTGGGTGCTGGGAACCAAACCCAGGTCCTCTGCAAGATAAGCCAATGCTCTTAGCCACTGAGCCATCTCTCCAGCCCCTTTACATGTATTTTATAACACAAATACATTGCCACATTTATGCTGAAGAAAAATATAAACTATGAGACATCAAGACTTTTTAACCCTTATTTATTAGGAATTATTCAAGATTATCTCATTAATCCCAAGTAATGAAATCTTTACACAGTTCTCCCTGAAGGAAGAGAGTTATACTGTAATAACTTATGCTGTTTTCCCCTGAAGACTATTCAGTCCCATTCACAGAAAGAGGACATTTTTCTTAGGGAATTATATTCTTTTCGATCTCTCCTTTCATTTACAATAGAACTACAAGATTTCTGAGTGTATTCTTGGGGGTCTAGTTGTGACATCTTGGGGTATAGGTGTCTTTGGCTCCTTCCCAATTCTATCTTCTGTAGGTATCAGTTTAGAGGGGTGATGAGGAGAACATCCAGATCTCTGTGACTGCCAGCCAGCTGTCCACACTATGGAGATGGGACTTTGGGTAGATGGAGCAGGCTTCTCATCAATACAGCTTCTCCCTTCCTGGTCCTCTATTCTCATTTCAAACACAAAGCCACTGCCACCCACATCTATCTCTTCTGTTTTTCCAGGAAACAAGAGCTTTGTACTCATGGCTCCGAAGGAGGTAAGTGGTTAATCCCTTATGCAAAACAACAAATCCATCCTATTCCTCTGAAAAGGAGTGGGTAAGATACAGGTCATGAAGAGATGGTGAAGCCATGATTGCTTGTAATCCACTTTCCTGAACTGCTTAAACACCAAAGCCTCCTTGTTCTTTTTCCATCACAATCTGATATACTCAAATTCCTGCATGCCTAAGGATAACTATTACGTCAGGACCAGTTTGTATCTTGGGCCATATTTTTAAACTATTTTATTTATTATTTTTATTATTTTATGTGTATGAGTGTTATGCCTGCATGTAGGTAAGTGCACCTGTGTTGTGCAATGCCCGCAGGTGACAGAAGAGGCTGTCAGATCCCTTGGAACTGGATTTACAGACAGTTGTTAGCTGCCATGTGGGTGCTGGGATTCAAACCCAGGTCTTCTGCAAGAACAGTGTTCTTAACCGATGAACCATCTCTCCAGCTCCATGGGCCATATTTTTGTATGTGATTCTATTGTTGTAGGCTGTGAAGGGCCAGGAGGTCTCAGGGGTAGGTGGGAATGTGAAACTCCTATCATTCTAGGTTCTTGTCACAGTCAGAGAAGGAATTTAGAGAAAAGATGAGGTAAGGGATTGGGAGGAAATTTTATCATAGAGCAAAAGTACACACTCAAGAGAGTATGGACTTCTTAAGAATAATATGGCCTGGGATTTTGGATAGCTCTTTTATGGGCAAACTTTAGTGTGGGGGTGGAATTGTTCATAAACTAAGGTTGGGATGGGGTGGATTCCAGGAATAGGTTTAGATCTTTTTTCCCAGAATAGTGTTTATTTCCCTTTTTTATCTTAATATATTGTTTTCAGACAAGACATGGCATCAAATGCATGACCAGAATATTCAAAGCTGATGACATGGAGATACCATTAGAATGAAGGAAAGGACAGTTAGTGGTCATTCTAAGATGACCATGGTGGTCCCAGCCATTTTGGGGTGGTCTTATGTCTTTCCTGTTTGAGTAATGGCCTGATGTCTTGCCCCTAGCCACCTCTTTTTTTTCCTTCTTACCCCATCTAGCCTACCTCACTATGATGCTGAATTACTTTGAGAACACTAAAGATGTTCAGTAGTTTATGGATACCTTTCTCTGTGCCCCCCGCCCCGGTTGATTGATTCTGTGGCTGGCAAGAGACCATCTTAGGCCTTCTCAGAAAACGGAGGGCTGAGGTCAGGCCTTCACCTTCTCATAGGTCAGTGACTGTCCTGGTGTTCTGATGGTGCCTTCCTTATTTGGATAGGCATTTCCTGCTGCTTGTCGTAATCTTAGCAGCTGGATGCAATTAGGAGCCTGTTCTTGGGCTGGCAGCTGGAGCATTGATGTATGCGCTCTGCCAAATAACTGCTCCTTCACAGAGAGCCTGAACCAGGACTTCTTCTCCATTCTCCCATTGTAAGGCCTCTCTCTCCAGTTTTTAAAAGTGCGCCCCCCCCTTTGGTCACTGATAGCTTAATGTGTAGCTCTATAATTGATAACACTCCAAAATACTTGCTCAGGAGTTCTCAGACACTTAACCACTCTTATTGAAGTATCATGTGCCTTAGGGTATGACCTCAAATGCCAGGCCTTGAAAAGTTGCCCATCAGCCTCTTTCGAGTTCCTAAATGAGATAATGCCTGTAAAGTGCTCTGCACCATGTCTAACACCCAGAACACAACGAGTGAGAACTGTTGTTGGATTGTGCTTGGGCCTGTTGCTACTTTGCCTCTTATACCTGCCATTTTTGCAGAGTCAGGGTCTCCCCTAGACCCAGAATGGACTTCTTTCTACTTAGGCCTGTGGTAGAATTCATAGAATGTTACCCAGCTCTTGCTCCTGACCCCCCAGTTTGCCCTAAAACTTGAGTGAACTCATATGCATTCTGCACATGGCCTGCATAGCTTATAATCCATTGAGAGATCTATTTCCCAAAGGCTCCAGGCATGTCTGGAGTTCATTGCCTATCCTGATCTAGAAAGGGGTTCAGACTATACAGATTCAGTATTCAAGGCAGAGAGAGTGAGGCCGAGAGACCACTTTCCAGATATCCATCTTTCCTACTATCTTAAGGGGTGCCAAGTCATTAAGCTGGTGACTCTGAATTTCCTTCCTCCTTTTAGGAAATCTTGCCCACTGCTGTATCCCTCCACAGAACCTTTAAAGCAGACTGTGGGTGTTTTTTCATTTCAGGTTCTTCACTATTCACTGGCAGTCACAAGCTGAGAATTCATATCCATTTCCATGCATTAGCCCTCCCACAATATCACTGCTATTTTTAATACCAATTGGCCATGATTCTACTAGTCTTTGCTGCAGATGTGTATAGCACTTAGGAGTCACAAAAAACCCTGGAAGGAACCCTAAAAGGTGACAGTACTCAGACTTCAGTAGTCTGTGGGGCCTCGTCGCATTTCCACCCAAGTTGCAATAGTTCTGTCCTCATCCCATTCCCTGACTGCTTTGCCCAAAACATAGTCTTTTCTAGATTTCACTGTTTAACTCTTTCCATGAGTTCCCACAACTGTTTGCATATATCTTCCGGCTTGCTGGCACTCACCAACTGCACACCTTGATAGCGTATACTGGGATTTCTCTTCCTTGGCCTCCATCTCTCAGATAGGATTTTACTCTGTAGCCCACGCTGGCCTTGAACTTGTGATCTTCCTGAGGGCTGGCGTTACAGGCATGTGTCATCTCATGTCCATGTCTCCTCCTTATACTATGAGAGCTCCGTAATCCTTCTGGAATGGGAAGGCCACCTCTCCAGAACCATTCTCATCCACAAAGGAACTGCCCAGAGCCCAAAGGATTGCATTTTATGCTGTTGCTGGATTTCTTGTTGTTGGTGTTATTTTGTGGGTTTTTCTGTTGTGCTAGGATGGAACACAGTCTCTCCTATACCCCAACCTACACCCCTAGCCCTGTTGTAGCTTTAAAAAAAAAAGTTTTCTTTATTATTTTTATTTTATGTGTACGTGTGTATTGCCTCTGTGTAGGTAAGTGCACCTGTGTCATGCAATGCCCGCAAAGGACAAGAGGCTGTTGGCTCCCCTGGAACTGGAGTTACAGACAGTTGTTAGTGACCATGTGGGTACTGGGATTCGAACCCGGGTCTTCTGCAAGAACAGTCAGTGTTCTTAACCACTGAGCCATCTCTCCAGCCCATGTTGTAGCTTTTGACTGTTCTATTACCCACCCCACTCCACCTCACCCCCACACATGGCCAGGCACGGTGGTACATGCCTATAATGTTTGCATTCTAGAAACTCAGACAGGAGGATGACGAGTTTCAGGCTAGCCTGGACTACACAGTGAGATCCTGCCTCCTGTCTCAAAAGACCAGAAAGTAAAAAGAAAAAAAAATAAAAGAAAAAAGAAAGAAACACACACACACACACACACACACACACACACACACAAACACTGAGCACTGATGCTCTATCACAAAGCAAAGCTAACTAGTCTTGGGTGGGTCAGTGGCCCTCCTAAATACCAATCTACCTCTTGGAAAACTTGAGCATTATTCAAAAATCTTATTTAAAAATACTATAATTTAAATGACTATGGAGACTAAAAGCAAAGTTATAAAAATATTCATTGCTCATCCCCTATTAGCTCGGGTTTGTCATCCTGAGCCATAACTTAATAGAGGATACTCATTTTACAAATAAAAAATATAAGCGTCTACACAGCAATTCCCCCACAGACCTCCAAGCAAATCTCTAATGTTTTCTAAATTGATACATTCCATAATTTTGCTAAGGAAAGCCATATAAACTCAGTCATAGCTTCCTTTCAGCTAAATAGCTTTTTAAAAAATAGCAAAGTAGTACCTTGCACAGGAAAATCTCATTCTAACAAGAAGCAGATAGGTTTCTCCTGCCTTTTCATTCTTGCCTTTCCTGTCTGCTATTTCCTGTCTAAGCTAAGCTTCAAGACGTGCAAGGAATGGGGTGCGTACCTGTAATCCCAGCACTAGGGAGGCTGAGAAGGGAGCAAGTCAAGTGTGAGCCTGGGTTCAGACCTTGTCTGAAAACAGACAAGAAGGGAATGACAGGGCACTCTGGGGATCTGGTCACCGAGGTTCATCAGATCAGCCCTTGCTGTCAAACACGACAAATGCTTCACTTCCACGTCCATTCTTTCAGTTATTGAAGCCTCAGACATTTCACTGTGTTAAGTCCCCAAGTACAAAGAAGTGAATTAGTTGTAACTTGACACTGACAGGAAATGTGTATTCCAGGATATAAATACTGATTTCTCAGTCTTGTTTCTGATTAAATGCCTGCTATCAGTGGCGTCTGTCAAGCAAGATATCTGTGTATAAGACAGGCAGACCACAGAGTCCAACATCACCATCAGGGATTCACTCTGAAGGCCAATGCATCCCTTAGTGAAGTCTGCTAAGCTTTAGAATCTAAGAAAACTGGGCTTGGAGAAATGGCCCGGCGGTTACTAGCACTGGCTACTCTTGCAGAAGACCAGAGTTCAGTTCTCAGCACCCACATGGCACCTAATAACCGTCCATAACTCCAGTTCCAGGGGATCCATCGCCCTCTTCTGGCCTCTGTGGGCATTGCATACACAGGTGCACTTTATACATGCTGGTAGAACATTCATACACATAAAATAAAAATAAATAAAATTGTTTCTAGAATCTAAGAAAACTTATTGGTGTATGTGGGGAAGTTTTCCGTCTTTTTTGAGGGTCTGACATTTGCTATGCAAGCTCTAATTTTTTCTCTTTTTTTCTGTGTATATGTATGTATGGAGTATGTACACATTCTGTGTGTATGTGTGTATGGAGTATGTAATGCACAGGTATGTAAGCAAGTGTGCACACATGCACATGTGTGGAAAGCAGAGGAAGATGTCCTAGTGTCCTGCTGTATCACTCTCTACTTTATTCCCTTCAGACACAGTCTGTCACTGAACCTAGAGCTAGACTGAGAACTGGCAAGCCCCAGCAATCCTCCTGTCTGCACCTCCCACAGTCCTGGAGGCATGTGGCCAGGCTGGCTTTCTATGTGGATTGTTGGATCCAAACTCAGATCCTCATGTTTGCACAGCAAGCACCCCTACCCACTGAGCTATCTCCCTAGCCCCCAAACTCTAATTTTCATAATCAGAGTTACTAATCTTTGGGAACGTTTAGATTTTGTGTTATATTTTTTAAAGTCCTGCTCATTCTAGAATTATTAAAATATGCACTCATATATTCTTCTAAGATGTTGTTGATTTCATGTTTTATATATAAATCTTTGATGTGTGTGGAAGTTAGATGACACAAGAAGCAAGATATAAGGGAAGCTGGAGAGATGACTCAGGGATGAGAGAGTACACCAGTCTTGTAAAGGACCTGAGTTTTGTTCACAGCACTCATGTTGGGCAGCTCACAGCCACCTATAACTCCAACTCCAGGGTTATCTGATGCCTCTGACCTTCAAGGGCATGTGCACACACATGTGCACAAACACACACACACATAATTTAAAATGATAAAAATAAATCTTTAAAAAGAAGCAAGAGAAGAATCTCTTTTAAAATATATTTGTGGGGATGGAGAGATGGCTCAGCAGTTAGAGCATGGGCTACTCTTGCAGAGGACCTGGGTTCGATTCCCAGCACCCACATTTAACCAGTGGCAATGAACACCAGGCACCGTTCCAGCTCTCAGGACACTGTCACTACCACCCACCCTGGTGCCTAACAACCATCTGTAACTCCAGTTCTAGGATCTGACGCCCTCTTCTGATCTCCACAGGCATTGCATGACATGGGTGCACTTACCTACATGCAGGCAATACACACTGGAGCTGTCTCTCCAGCCCCAATAAATAAAATATTTTAAAAATATATTTGAATTTTAATAATAGTACATATGTATAGAGTATGGTGTGGCATTTCCATACATGTACAAAATATGTAATGATGAAAGTGTCCTGCATTTCCATCCCCTCAGGTGTTATCATTTCTTTGTTATGAACATTCTAAATCCTCTCTAGCAGCTATTTAAAATGTGCAGTGAATTGTTGTCAACCATAGTTATCCTACTGTGCTGCAGAACATTAGAAGTCATTTCCCCCACCAAACTGCACTTCCGTGCCTATTAACTGTCCTCTTTCTATCTTTATTTTTCTCTTTTTAACCTCAAAATGACACATTAGCAACCATTCATTATCATTTATTGAATTAATCTATCTTTCATACAAGTTCTCTAGGCAAGCGCTCTACCCCTGAGCCACACCCCCAGCCCATTAGGAATTCTTTAAATAGCAACTTCTCTGTGCTCATTTTAAACACGATTCAATTTATACAAGTTCTATATGTGGTCTATAAAATTTCTATAGAAAACATAATGCCAGAATAGTCATGGGATGTTAGGCTGATATTTAACCCATTTGGTTCTGTTTTTCCACCTGTAAAAATGAGACCACGAAGTCTATTTTGTATTGTTCTTGTGAATAGTTAAAAATAATAATAATAAAAAAAAATAAAATAAGCTAGGCCTGGTGGCACAGGAGGCTAGAGCAGGAGGAGAGATTCAAGGTTAGCCTGGGCAATCTAGTGAGACATTGCCTTGAAAATAAAAACATTTTTAAAAAAGAAGGAAATGGGTATAGCTCTAGAGGTAGAGACTTGGCCTAGTAGCATGGACAACGTCCCAGGTTCAGTCCTCAGTGTTGAGTAAGTAAATAAAAAAATAAATAACTTTTTAGAACCATGTAAATGCATCTACCTTTCTTTCTTTTCGGGTTTCTGTAATCAAGCAATCAAGTCAGTCCTCAGAATTAAAGATTCAACTTCGATGAAGACTTGGTGCCTTCATTTATTTCTCGAGCAGCTAGAGGCAGCAAAGGGGCTCAGGGCTTTTCCAATACTGACAAAGCTGTTTTCCTTTATATTTCTCCCCAAGAGGTGCTCTACTGGATCCTCTTGAGAAAGCAAACTTCTTTTCAGCCTACAAATACTTCAGCAAAGTGTGGCACCCAGAAGTGATAGTGCACAGACCTGAGTTGGAATTCCTGTTCTGCCCCTTGCCAAATAGGGGACCTCTCTCAAGAAGTAATTCATGGAAGGAGAAGAATAATAGCCTTTTGTCATCTGGTTTCCCATAGGCTCAAACAAGAATCCTCAAGGAATGTAAAC
>NW_008329136.1:749801-763997 GCF_000622305.1 Nannospalax galili
TGAGACCATAAAGTTGGCCAATTTATTTTTACTCTTCAGGTAAACCAATACCTGAATAAATAAACCAATTTATTTTTACTCCAGGTTATCAGAGGATCTGTTCCTTAGGGGTCACATGGGCTTGGGAGGAGCCCTGCCTCTTTCTTTTACCAGTTCCATATATGTGAAAATAAGTCAAAGGTTCTGCTCGACCACATCTGGCTTCACTTGGAAGCATGAATGAGATGTTTCCTCTGAGTTGACCCTCCTCTTTGTAGATTGGACACTGGTTCAAGTCCATCTCGTGGGATCTCCATGTCCTCCTTGAACAAGAGGATATGTGACTCACCACATTTACAGGACATTTTGAGAGATGTTCCATAGTCCCCTGGAACTTCGTCAACCTTGGAGGGCAAGGGGCAAAAACTGTCCTTTAAATCCCTTTGACCACATTAATATAGGCCTTAAAGCATGCTGTTAAACATCCAAGAAGGTTAGTTCCACCAGTCTGGTACTTTTAGTTGACTAAACTATGACCACAGAAAAATTAAGTATATGTGTATATTATTTTTGTCTCATCCTTTATATATCATAACAAACCTACTCACCTTCATCACTTGCTTAGGGTTTCATTTTTTTCTGTCTATTTTGGAAAATATCTTCATTCCCATATACTTTTAACATATTTTGCATTCTTGTTTTCTTTCTTTTTTTCTTAGTAATGATAAGACATAATAGCATTAACAAATTAATTTTTCATCTGTTGTGAGGCTTCTTTTCCTGGGAATGCTAAGCAATGCTTATTCCCTTTTAAGGTTCTGGTATCAAGCCAATGTTTGATTAAAGTTTTACTGGGGAACCAATGAATTTATTGAGCTTACTTACCAAGATGACTGAGGGGTTGCTGAGGTGTATGTATGACCTGAGGGTGTGCACACTGGAAAGCCTTTACCCAGCATGGGTCACGCCTTCTCTTCCTAACCTTCCTCAGATTGTATGCTTTAGCCCTCCCCAAATCCAGGAGGCCATGTGTGATTAGGGTCAAATTATATACAGTTGGCTGGGAAGCGTGGCTATGTACTCCAGTAAGGGTCCAGTGACACCGCTTGGCCCTCCTTTAATGAACGAGCACTACTGTCAACAAGCCTAGTTGTGGTGATGTTTAGCGATCAGGCTCAGCTGAAGTTGTGATGATGTACCATCACAACTGCTATTTCATGCAGAAGGGACTGTGCTGTATAGCATTATCTTATTAAAAGGACCTGGAATTTAAAAGGATTTGGTGCTAGGACTTGGGGGTTCCTTTAATGCAAACTTCTCAAACTTCATGTTTGTTTAAGCAGTAAAACCATAGTTCCTCCAATGGAACCTAATGTTGAAGTCCATCTAGCAAATAAAGCAATTTGGAAAGACCAGAACACATTTATTTTATTTGCTAAAATATATAACATTTACCATAAAGCTTATTGGTAAGACCAATAAACCTGTTTTATAAAAATTTAGAATCTGGGCACATGGATGATAATTACAACCTTATTGAACATCAATTTCCATGAGATAGAATAAGGCAGCTGTGGAAATCCTATTGTATTAGTTGTTTCTTTGTTTCTGTGACACAATGCCTCACAAAAACAGCTTAAAGAAGGAAGAGTTTAAGGAGGCTGGTGATTTGAGAAAACAGTCTATGGGGCAGGGAGGGCATTGCAGAGGGAGCCCAGGCAGCTGCACATATCGTGTCCTCAGTCAAGAATCAGAGAGCAACTTCCTCCTTTACTTAGTCCAGGACCCAGTCGCACGCTCATGTTTGCGGTGGGTCTTCTCACCTCAGATCTCTCTGGAGATTCCTTCACCAAGACACCCAAAGCCTTGTCTCCTGGGTGATTCTAAATCCCTTTAACTTCACAATCCAGAGTGACCGTTACAGTCTTTCCCACAGCATGAGTTACCAAAACCACTGCCGAAACATTCCCATTTTATAGAAGAGAGAATTAAAGCCAAGAGATATTGCCTATTTTTATTATTAAAAGACGATAATAAAAGATATTATGACAACAGGATGAAAAAATTCTACTGAAGAAACTATCTGGAATGGGTAATATGTATTTTCCACAAAATACATCTCTTTTCAGTTTAAACGATTGCCATATAGTCCCCTAATTAATAAAAATGGAAATGGTCAATTCACTTAGCTGCTGTTCTTTATTTTGCATTTTCCTCATAGCTTATAAACCTTGAATTGTGCTGCCTATGTAGTTTGTATTTTATTCCATTAGTGGATATAAAGATTTACCGATTATTTCTAATAATTAAATTATGCATTTGACTTATGCATCAGCATCTCATTTTCTGCACATCAGCTCTTCGTATCTGCTAAATGTCATCCTATCCGTTGTTTTCTCATCCTGGGGTTTTACCTGTAAAACTCAGAAAATCACTATTGACAAACAATCTCCTTCTCTAATTAAATAAGGTTGTGCTTCCCTGGTTGCCTCTGCCTCCTTCCCTGGACCTAGACTTTGAACAGACACTCCCGTAGTGGAGTTACGGCCCTTGGACTTATCTTTAAAGAGACCAACACACTCTGACCTCCAGGTCAGGCATAGCTTTACAGAACTTTATGTATATTTTTCTTTTTAAATATATATCCAGAAAAGGGGCTAGAGAGATGGTTCAGTGTAAGAGTACTAGCTGCTCTCATATAGGACTGGGTTCGGTTCCCAGCACCCACGTGGTGGCTAACAACCATCTACACCTCCAGTTCCAGGGGAATCTGACACCTTCTTCTGGCCTCTGTGGGCATTTCACACAAGTGGCACATTTATATCATGCAGGGAAAACACTCATACACATAAAATATTAAAATATATACATATAAAGAAAAAACAATAGTTTTGCAAATGATCCAAAGTCATGTCCTAAAAGAATTACACTGAAATGTACCATACATGCCCAAAATATCTACCATGCTCACAATAAAGTGGTCACATGTTCTTTTGAGAATTAGTGTCATAAAATTATACTTGCGTGCGCTGAGGAGATGACTTGGTTGGTAAAGTGCTTAATTGAGGGCCTGGGTTGGATCAGAGTACCTACACAAACATCCAGGTGTGGCAGCACACACCTATGTCTCATCTGGGGCGGTGGAGACAAGCTAAGCCCGGAAGGTCTCCAGCCTAGCTAAATCAATGAGAATTAGGTTTGAGAGACACTCCCTCAAAAACCAAGGTGAACAACAATGGAAGAAAACATCCAATGCCAGTCTCTGATCTCCACACACATGCACATATGCAAGCACATGTGCACACACAAGAACACATATATACACATACAAATACACAGATTTATGCTTGCTTATTGTACAGTTTAGAAAATACTTTAAAGTGTGCCCATCTGATAGCATGACAGAAAATCAGTGGTGCATAATGCTGCTCTCTTTTTTTTAACTTCTTCTACAAATAATATTTACATTTTCTGTGTCTTCCATTTTTTTCATTCAGCAATGTACCATGATTATTTTCCCACACACTGAGTATTTTTAACAGCCATAATTTTGAGGGCATCTTATTTCTCCCCTTTTATTGACTTAGTTTTTCTCATAAGTGTTTTATTGTTATGAATAAGAAGTAATGAAGAAAAAATAGACTCATATATTTAGATGTCAGATCTCTGAATAGCTTAATATTTTCTTAGCAGTACTCCTCAAATTTCTGCCCATTAGTATATAAACTATTTAAATCACAGATTTGGAGGCTGGAGAGATGACTCAGCAGTTAAGAGCACTGGCTTCTCTTGCGGAAGACCTGGGTTCAGTTCCCAGTGCCCACATGGTAGTTAACAGCCATCCGAAACTCCAGTTCTAGGAGAACTGATGCCCTCTTCTGGCCTCCTCAGGCATTGCATAACATGGGTGGACAAAACACTCATACCCATAAAATAAATAGTAAATAAATAAAAATTTTTTTTTAAATCACGGAGTTCCTAAGAACAGCATTGCAGGCTTGTGCCAATAGCACTGGCAAACTTTGGTTCCTACTCAGGTGACTTACTAAACTCATGCTACTGTGTACCTTTTGGCTGTTAGAAGTTTATTTGGGGCTAAGCTGTGTTCATGTGTTCATGGTAAATATGCAAATACGAACGAGTCTTGATAGATGTCCGGGATTGATAAGAAGAGGTAGAATCAACTAATGAGGAAGAGCAGGAGAGGTGGGAAGGGGAGGGAAGGCAGTGCAGAATTGCTAGAGTCAGAGGAAATGAAGCGTCAACTTGGGCAGTAATGCCCAGGGTAGCATAAAGACATAAGGGTAGCATAAAGCATAAGATGCGCCGAAGAGCTAGGATTAGATTTGTCCAGAAAGTGAGCATCATTTATTTTTGAGCAGTCTGAGAGCTACAGAAGTGGTAGAAGATGGAGGGACGTATCGAGGACAGGAATTAATGTTACACAAAGCCCGGATCTCTACAGCAGCGTATGTACATGTACTGCACTGTCACACAGGTTCTTATTAATCCTTACTCTGTGTGAGGCTCAAGTAGAGAGGCACATCCGTGAATAAAGCAGACCTGGTTCCCGTTCTGATTAAGCTTATCTTCTGGTAGAGAGAGACCATCATTAACAAGGAAGCAAGCAACTTACTCAGAGAGCAACTCTGAGACGCCGATAAGCACAACTAAAGAGAGAGGGAAGAAGGCCGGGGTTCAGCCGAGGCTAGTTTGCATGTGGGAGGCAAGGAAAGTCTTTTTGAAAGGTGGCGTTTGAGATGAATTATGATAAGAAACCAGCCGTGGAAATGTCTAGGGGATGAGCATTCCAGTGGAGAGAACAGCTGAATGCTGGGAGATGGAATGAACGGCTCCATCTGCAAACAGGAGAACAACACCAGTGTGGCTGAAATAAATGAAGAAGGTGTTGGAGACAGTAGAGAAGGAGCGAGAGGGAAGGGGCTGAAGACAGCTGCCCAGCGCCAGAGCTCCTGGGGCTTTATAACGGTTTGGGACATCGTCCAAAAGAAATCAACTTTGATAGAGAATAATCCTGACGTCAAATGACTGTGTTCCTTTCCCGTGTAACCCATGTATCTCCTTTTAAGTTCCTTAAATATCTACTGTTTTATTGGCAGTTAATGAATGCTGAGAGAAGGAGGGCCATTTTTCTTCAGTGGTGTGGCCACTAGTAAGTTATCTATGCTCCAGGAAACAACCTCCCACCCATGCTCGTGCAAGCCGCTCTAATTAAACTCAGCGAGACACACACACACACACACACACACACACACACACACACACACTCTCCAAATAGATGAAAATTAGAGGTGGACTCGTTCAGAAGAGTCCAGAGGAAGTGGAAGGGGGAGGAGAGAAAAATGGAGCATATGATGAGAATACGTTATATATGTGTATGGAATTATCTAGAGAATAAATAGGTATTTTTAAAAGTCTATTGCTTTTGAGCCAGGCTTGGCAGCCTTTAATCCCAGCACTCAGGAGGCAGAGGTAGGAGGATCTCTCTGAGTTCAAGGCCAGCCTGGTCTACATAGTGAGCTCCAGGCCAGCTGGGGTTGCAGGGAGACCCTGTCTCAAAAAGACCAAAAAAACAAAAAAGTCTATTCATTTTGAATCCCAGTGCTCATCTGGCAGAGACAGGTGGATCTCTGAATTAAAAGGAGCCCTGGTCTACATAGTGAGTTTTAGGCCAGTCAGGGTTATTTAGTGAGACCCTATCTCAAAAACACAAAAACAAAAAAATCTACTGCTTTTTTGTGTAGTATAGGGCTTGAGAGATGGCTCAGTGGTTAGGAGCACCTGCTGCTGCAGAGGACCCATGTTCAGTTCTTAGCAACCATATCAAGTGGCTCACAACCTCTAATTCCAGTTATGTGGTACTGATGCCCTCTTCTGGCCTCTGTGGGCACCTGTACACACATGGTGCACATATATACACTCAGGCACATACATATACACATAAAATAAAAAAATCTAAAAAAAATAATGTCGGAGATGCAGGGACATTTTTTGGGTTGATTTACTTACCTTACATTTCCCTGACTTGTGACTACTCTAACCTCTTTGTCTTCTCCAAACCAGGGGGAGGGGGGTACTACCAAGAGAATCTCACTTTCCTTGGTGTCAGGATGAGATGCCTCAGTCTTGCCAATGAGCGTATCCCATTCTCCAGCCTCAGTGATTGGTGCAGAAATGGGTATATGCCTTTGCAGTTGAGTGCTAGAAGAGAAGCAGCTGCCTCTTTCTTCTGAGCCCAGGGAGCTGTAATGGTAGGTTTGGCAACGTCTGGGGCCTTTGCCTTTCTTTCCCAGTCTAGATTCTGAAAAGTCCCTTTACAATTAGAAAGAAGGAGATAAACACCCAAACTTAAGGTGAAAAAGGAGAAGGAAGAGGAAAGGGCTCAAGCTGTTAGCAGACTGAACTTTTTGACTCTCTGGAACCCTGCATTTAGCGCCTTGCCTGGCCTTCCCACCTAGGGTCCTTAAACAAGAAAATCCTCACTTTGGTTCAAGGTACTTTGAGTTTGGTTTCTGTTACTTTCCATCCTGGTTATTATAGCACACAAAAGATGGCCAGGGAAAGGCAATGGACTACACACAGAGTCGTCGGGCAGCATGCATCTTTAATTACTAGAAGTACAAGTCTGGGCATGGAGGGAACATGTACGACTTGAGACTTCAGCCTCCTCCTCTGTGCTCTCCCCAAAAGGAAACTCATCCTGTAAATGCTTCAAAAACCACCCGTGCTGTTTCCCTATGCCTTAACATTAGTTGTGTGCTGATCAAGTGGCTCTCTTGATTTATAACATTTTCCAGTTTTTGTCCTATACATACTCCCCATGGTGGATCAAGCTATCACAGCTGTACCACCCAGCTGGCAAAGTCCCTGGATGTGAGTCATAGGGCAGGCATCAGTCCACCACTCCTTCTATCGCTGGGCATTCCTCCCTGTTTTTTTAGTCACTCTCCCCTCTGCTATGAACTCACACTCTGCTTTACCTAATGCTTCCTAGGCCCCCTTTCCTCTGTTCTCTGAATCTCTACAGCACTGTCTTCCTGACAGACATGAAAACAACAAGGTTACTAGAAGGAGCAAAGGCTTTAGATTGGATTTAGATTGAGTCCCTTGTGACCTGGAGTAAATTACTTAATTTCATTGAGCCTTGGCTTCCTAATCTATAAAATGATTTAAAAGAATCCTAAGAGATGTCATGAAAATTACAGGAGTGAATTGATTTGAGAAATACCATGGTAAGCCTTGTGTGTCTCCTGCCTCCTGCAGAGCAAGTGGTCACTCCACCCCATCTGTGTACCAGGGATGTGGATAGCACACTGTGAGTCATTACGACTTCCTGTTGCAGTTGTCTTTCCCCTCACCCACAGAACTGCCTTATCTTCAGGACTTCAGTCTTATTTATCTATATATCCAAGATACTAGCCAGTATCTGGACTACAGTAGGTGCCTAATAAATATTAAACAAATGTTGTCTTTGCTATCCACTCCTATATGATCATGAAGAAGGCTGGGCCAGGAAAGAACTAGGCTGTAGAATAAAATTGGATGAAGAGGATTGGGTCTGGGAGGCTCACTGGTGCTGATGTTGCTGCCAGCCCAATTGAGCAGGGTGAGAAGGATCCAGTGGCGAGGTGATTTGTGTATGGATCGTTGCGCTTTCCCTCTAGCCCAGCTCATTACTTTACTTGGTACTCAGAGCTGAACAGAGCCCAGGGGCGAGATCCTTCCTCAGCCACACTCACTCTCCCTCACTTGTTTCTCTTAGCTGCTGGCCCTCATGCCCTGTCTTTTTCTTTCACTGAGTACCTTTTTGGTTAAAATCCTTAGGTTTATTTTTTCCTTGCTGTTCTGGAGATATATGAACTAGAGCCAATAAAATAAGAGCTCTCTTTTTCTTCACAGCTCTGAAAGCTTTACATAAGTGTTTCTTCACTTCTATTTTATGGCCAGGACCAGATGCAGAAGTGCTAAAATATTTTGATAAGAGCTGTCCTGCCAGTAGCTTTTGCTTTTACAGCTATCCAGAGGGAGAGAATTAACTAGGAAGTCAGCCCACAAAGGCAGGGGGAGAGAGAGAGAGAGAGAGAGAGAGAGAGAGAGAGAGAGAGATGCTAAAATATTTTGATAAGAGCTGTCCTGCCAGTAGCTTTTGCTTTTACAGATATCTAGAGGGAGAGAGTTATCTAGGAAGTCAGCGCACAAAGGCAGGGGGAGAGAGAGAGAGAGAGAGAGAGAGAGAGAGAGAGAGAATAAATCTATGAAATCTCTCTGTGAACTGAGATTCTCAATTAATTTCAAAATTTCAACTGGACCAAGATAGAAGGAAAATGTTTAGGGTAGGACATTACCTAAATGAAAAAATAGTAAGTAAATTTGAAGGTCATATAATCTTGAATTTTGAACTTTACAAAATGATTTATGTATAAGTCAATAACCTCAGAAATCTTGCGTTAAACAAACCTTCCCTGACACCATAGTGATCTCTAAGATACAAACTGTTAGCATCTATATGGGCTAGCACAGACGTCACATGCTCTGCATTTGGATTACCACCACACTCCAAGCCAGGCACTGGCCTTATGTTCCTTTCTGTCTTATAAAGCTGTCTCATCCTGTTTCTGCTTGCGTCCCACCTCCCACCTTCTGCCTCCCACCGAGGGCTCTGTCTCCTTCCCTCTTTTTTTGTTCTACCTTCAATATTGTATTTCAACTAATGTGCCAGAGTCCTTACCTACTCCAGACACCGGTCCAGGCACACTGTATTAACTCACTTTAAGAATGATTTATTTATTTTTATGATTTTATGTGTATGAGTGTTCTGCCTACATGTATATAAGTGTACCCATGCAAGCAATGCCCCTCAGAGGCCAGAAGAGGGTGTCAGATTCCCTAGAACAGGAGTAACGGGGTTTTTAGCTGCCATGTGGGTGCTGGGAATCAAACCCAGGTCCTCTGCAAGAGCAGCCAGTGCTCTTAACTACTGAGTCAACTCTCCAGCCCCTGTTAACTCATTTTTATTCCCCACAGCAAACCTATGAAGTAGACACTGTGAATTATTCCCATTTTACAGATGAGGAAAACAAGTTACTCTATTTACCGAAGGACACACAGCTAGTAGGGAAAAGAGCCAGGATTCAAGGCTGAGTAGTCTGGCTCCATAGCCCTGTCCTTAATCACTTGCTACAGCTGCCTCTTGGACCTTGACTGTACTTGTGCCTGTCATCCAGGGTGTTTTCATATCTAGATATGTCTGGATATTCTAAAGATCATTGTTTTCTGATCCTTTCAATCTACCTCACATAAGTTGGTGCAGTCTAGAACCCTGGGAAGTGACTTTGGGGGAAAGAATTCCCAAGGGATGCATCCAAGATGAAATGAAAATTCAGGTTTTTCTAAATCTTATTCTAGAATTGTATTTTGTAATTAATTGTTCATTCATTAGCCTGATTGTTGCCTGCTGTTTTGTCTGAAAAATAGAAGTAAGATAGCTAAACAACTAAGCCACTTAAACTGTGGCTTCATAAATACAAAATAAACTAATAAAGTAGTTGAATGTGTTTGCAACTATAAAAAATGTGCCATTTTCCAAATGGAGAGAGACTCATCCTGACAGAAGGGAGGATAACCAGCATGGGAACAGTAGTAAAATAAAAACCCTGAATCCAATTTCTTTTGGTGAAATGTATTAGATTTTAATCATCTAAGCCAAATGCCTGAAACCCATTTAAAGCCAGATCAGCTAGAATTTGCCTCCTATCTATTTTCATAAGTATCTTCCTTCATTTGCACTAGACGAAAAGCTTCCTGCACCTGAAACTGAAGGTCGCCACCCATCTAGGTTCCCCCGAAGTGACTGGTGCGGCGCCAAGCACATCGCAGGTGCTCAGTACATGTTTATTGAATTGAATCAAAGAGAAGACATTCACTACTTATGAATTCCACACTCATCCCAGGAGAGAAAAGAATGGATGTGAGGCTATGCTCTATTAAGTGCAAAAATGAAAACAAATACTATCTCAAGGTTGGTAGTTTAAACTCTGCAGTGAGGCATCTCCACAGTGGAGAAGGGCTGGCAAAGCACCTTCTATGTCAAGGTTTACTGTAGCACCACCACATACACATTAGTTCAAAGCCTTTCTATTTTAATGTCAACTTTGTTCAGATCAAAGAACAAAAAGCTCAGAAAAAGACAATAGCAACAAAATTGATCACGTTTTGAAGTTTGTTTTCTAATTTGCTCGGGTTTGAGGTAGAAGTTGGGAATTAGAAACCATCTTGTTGATTTTTCTCCGTATGTTCAGGGTTTTGTTTTGTGTGTAGGGGGAGGGTGGTCCCTATATATAATACCCATCCCTTCCTTACCAGTGACTTTGTGTTATATACATAAGGGTCAAGCAGATGCAAATCACAAATAGAATCTATTACTCATGAAAAAGGTGTTTAAAGAAGGTGGTTCCAAGTGACCAAAATGTAGAGAATAAGAGATTGCACAGTGTGCGTTTCCCTGGACAGGACTCCTATATTAAACTTCTGCCACCTAAGGCTCAGGGACCATTGTGGAAGAGGGGGCAGAAAGATTGTAAGAGCCAAGGGTGGTGCATGACTATAAGGAAACAGAGTTTTCCAAGCTTCTGAGAACTTGCTTATATGAACTTACAGCAAGGGCAACAGCGTGCACAAGACCCATGCCAAATCAACCCAGGAAAAAAACTCTGGCATAGAACTAGGGAGGTGGCAAGTAGCCCCAACTTTAGCCAAGGAATTATTGGCAGCGGATCACTCCTGGGTAAGCGAAAGTTGGCCTTCTTTTAGGGAGTGATGCTGGATAGGCTGACAGGCTCCAGAGGATGCAACCACATTAAGAGACATCTGAGGACACAAACTTGACCCAACAGGGCTTAATATATATGGTAGAATGCATGAAATCTGGTGGAGGTGCGGTTGGGAGTGCAGATAGTGGAGGGAGTCTAAATATAATTAAGATGTAAGAAATGCACAAAAATTCAATATAAAATATATATTGAAAAGATAAAGACTCCTCTCCAGAGGTACAAAAAATAAAGTAAAATCAAAAGAAGAGGGTGGCTCAGCTCAATTAGCAAATATACTTGCCAGTACCATGACCTAGATTAATCTTACATACCACTCTGCCATTCTAGCCTTAGTTACAGCTGAATAGTCTTGGACCTCTGGGATAAGGATGTAGCCTTAAAACTTTATGGAATGGGCTGAAGAGATGACTCAGAGATTAAGAGCACTGGCCACTCATGCATAGGACCCAAGTTTGATTCCTAGTTACCTGCATGGTGGCTAAAAACCGTACTAACTCCAGTTTCAGAGGATCTGATGCCCTCTTCTGACCTCTGGTAGGTAAATGTAAGCAAGACACTCATACACATAAAATTTTAAAAAGAAAGGAAGAAAGAAAGAAAGAAAGAAAGAAAGAAAGAAAGAAAGAAGAAAGAAAGAAAGAAGAAAGAAAGAAAGAAAGAAAGAAAGAAAGAAAGAAAGAAAGAAAGGGAGAAAGAAAATCTTTATGGAATGGGGCCTGATAGCTGAGTGGGTAAAGTGTTTCCACACTGGTATGAGGACCTAAGTTTGATTCTCAGAACCCACAATTAAAAAAAAAAAAAGCTGGATGTGGCGGCAGGTACTTGTGATCCCAGCACTGAGTAGGCAGAGTCAGTCAGTGTATCCTTGGCTTACTGGTCAACCACTCTAAGCTACTTGGGAAATTCCAGGCCTATAAGAGACCTTGTCTCAAAAAATAAGGTAGACAGTGCCTGAGGAATGACACCCAAGGGTGACCTCTGCCTCCACATGTACACACACACACACACACACACACACACACACACACACACACACACACAAAACTTGATGGCATGCACAGGTATGGAAAATTAGAATACATGTTCCATATAGACATACAGGTCCCAAGGGAATAGTGAACTGGGCTCACAAGAGCCAACCTCATTTGGGCTTCCAGATGTTAAGTTGCATCCTTTTTTCTGAGAGGTGAGAGAGAGGGCAAGTAAGAGACATGGGATGTTATCCTAGTAGAGGGCTCTGCACACAAAAGCTGGGGAGTGTGGACCAATTGTCCCCTCCAGCATATGACACATGTTGCAACAGATGCACTCTACTGCTGATAACTTATGTGGAATTCCATCTTTTAGCACTGATTTGTTGAATTCATGCTATGTGCCAGATACCATACTAAAAGCTTTACAAATGTGTTGGCTCAACGAATACTCAAAATAGTCCTAGAAAACAGTTTGGTGTTCCTTCAAGACAATAAACATAGATTTAGCATATGACCCAGCAATTCCATTCATAAATATATGCCCAAAAGAACTAGAAGCAGGTGTCTAAATAAACACATGCACACAATATCATAGCTAAAATGGAAAATAACCAAATAGATAATCAGCTAAACAAAATGTGGTAGATCACAGCAGAATATTACTCATCCATAAAAATGAAGTGTTTATTGATGTTATGGCATGGATGAGCCTTGAAAACATTATACTGATAGAAAATGCCCAGATATGAAGGGACACATATCGTGTGATTTCTTTTATATGAAATATTGAGAACAGGTGAATTCATCAAGGCAGAAAGCAAATTAGTGGGTGCCAGAGGTCGGTGGGAGGCAAATACTGACTTACTAGGTACAAGATGTCCTTTTAGGTTGACAGAAACGTTCTAGAATTAAATGGTGATAGTAGTTGCACAACACTGTGCACTTGACATCACCAGGCTATACAAAATGGTTAAAACAATACATTTTTGTATGCATATTTCACCACATCCAAATAACCCAAGGAGGTTGTATTAGTTACTTTTCTGTTGCTGTAATAAAATATCATGACCAAAGGTAACTTGAGGGTGAGAGACTTTATTCTAGCTTACCATTGCAGAGGGCTAGAGTCTATTGTGGTGGGGAAACATGGTGTAACAGGCTAGAACCAGAGTGCTAATCAGAGCAACTCCATTTTGTGACCCCCTCCCCATCTTGTTTTCTGTGGAAGATGGCTTGTAAATGAACTTTGTACTTGTTTTGCCTTGTTTCACCAGATACACCCTGTAAATTCCAGGAACTAGCTAACCATAAAACCCTGGAATGTTCTAATCTAGGGTAAACAGCTAACAGCTCATCACAACCTCCACTTCTGTAAACTGCTTGCTTGCTTGCTTTGGCTGGGTTGACAACTTGGGATTGGTTACTTTGAAAATAACCTAAGATCACTTCGTATTTGCTTATAAAACCTGTGTTTGAATTCTGGTCGGGGCCGCACTCTGAGTACTCACCCTAAGTCCAGGGACAGCCTGGCTGTAATAAAAAAAATTTTTTTAGAAGCATTTCATTACAGCTTTAACATACTCAATAACAGTTTCCAGAGCAAAGATACATCTTTTTCTAAAGTGGCTACAGAATTTTAAGGTTTGCTGTTGAATTAATACAGTTATACAATATTGAATTCAGTACAAGCCCTGTAAGACATAGAATTGAATGAGTTTTTAACCTTTAAAAAAGATCTCCATTTCATTTTAGAATATATTGTTCCTTGCAGAAAGACTCATTTTATGTGTATGAGTGTATTGTCTGCATGAGTATAAGTGCACCTGTGTTATGTAGTGCCTGTGGAGGTAAAAGAGGGCATCGGCAGCACTTAGATCCTTGGCACCTGTGTATGTCTATAAAGTCATTGGGTAGATTTCAATGGTAATTAACATGACATAAATTTCCATGCCTCTTCCTCAACTATAATACATTTTTTAAAATTTGTTGATTTGTGTGTGTGTGTGTATCACACAGAACATCCCAAATCATATTATTCAACTATATATCCACTTAACAGATGGCACCCTCCCATAGCCTCCCTCCCGCCACTAGGGCCCTTACCCTCTGATATCCCTGCTACTGTCTGCTGTGTTGTCAGCACCCCCAGCCATTCCCCACTACTTGTCCATCTGGTGAATCTAGTCAGCCTATCTAGAGGTCTTTGTTTTAGGAAGGTCAGGTGTTCCTCATCTAGCAGCAATCAGTTGTCAATCTGCCTTTAGATAAGGTTGGGGTCTGCTGTTCATTTTCCTGGTTCCATGCTGGGTTACTATCTGGTAGTCTCTTGAGCTACCCAGGAAAAAAACTCAAAAGAAGGTATCTCCTATCTGGCATTGTTGCTTGTTATGTAG
>NW_008329136.1:764273-765218 GCF_000622305.1 Nannospalax galili
CCATGATCTGCCAATGGAAGCAAATGTCACAAGGCGTTTCTTGTGGCTCCAGTGGTTGGGCCGTTGCCTCAGGCCTGCTGTGTGGCTGTCATTAGGACTTTCACCCTAGGCTCAAGCCTGTCTCCCACATCCTGTAACTAGTCAACCTAGGAGGGCAAGGAGAAAAAACTGTCCTTTATGTCCCTCTGACCAAATTAGTATAGGCCTCAAAGTATGTCTGTTAAACATCCAAGAAGGTTAGTTCCACCAGTCTGGTACTTTAAATTACTGTGTGCCATTTAGATGGAAAAATTGCAAAGACCAATTGTTCTCAGATAAACCTTGCCAAGACATATATTTCTTGATCTGGTATGTATAATTTGTCAGTAGGTTGTTGGACTAACATGGTTCCCTCTGGTTTTTAAAAGTAGCTAGGCATTGTTTATCTCTCGCATTGTCTAATCCCCGCATCATGATTTCTCCAATTAAGGTGCCCCCATTTTCCCCTAAAATTGCAAAGACCAATTGTTCTCAGATAAACCTTGCCAAGACATATATTTCTTGATCTGGTATGTATAATTTGTCAGTAGGTTGTTGGACTAACATGGTTCCCTCTGGTTTTTAAAAGTAGCTAGGCATTGTTTATCTCTCGCATTGTCTAATCCCCGCATCATGATTTCTCCAATTAAGGTGCCCCCATTTTCCCCTTTCTCCCTTAATAATACCCTTCTCATATGGTCCTACTTCTCTTAAAGCTCCTTCTTTTTCTTTATCCCCTAGGTTCCTTGTACACCCTTCCCTCCCCCCCTTCCTTAAACTAACCCAATTTTTATCCATATCTCCCTTATTAAGGCCTGTTTCCTACTGTTTTTCTCTTTCAGGTTCTTTCTCTTCCTTTACCTCCCTGTTTCCTTTCCATTATCCTGGTTCCTGTAGTTATGTCTGAATATATATTCACTTATCAGG
>NW_008329136.1:766284-778246 GCF_000622305.1 Nannospalax galili
TTCTAACAGTTTCAGAGTTTCAGGCTTTACATTGAGGTCTTTGATCTATTTGGAATTGACTTTTGTGAAAGGGGTTTAGTTTCATTCTTCTACAGGTGGAGATCCAATTTTGCCAGCACCATTCACTGAACATGCTGTCTTTCTTCCAATGAATTTTCTTGGCCCCTTTGTCAAATATCAGGTGGCTGAAATTGCATTTACTCATAATTGGGTTCAATTTTGTTCCATTGATCTGTAGGTCTATTTTTGTGCCAGTAGAGTGTTGTTTTTATGACTGTAGCTTTGTAATACAGCTTAAAATCTGCTATAATAATCCCCCCAGCATTGCTCTTAGTGCTCAGGGTTGTTTTAGCTATCTGAGGTCTTTGGTGCTTCCGTATGAATCTTAGGATATTTTTTTCCAATTCGGTGAAAAATGTCATGGGGATTTTGATTGGCATTGCATTGAATCTGTAAAGGACTTTTGGTAGGATGGTCATTTTCACAATATTAATTCTTCCAATCCATGAGCATTGGGGGTCCTTCCATATTCTGATGTCTTCCTCAATCTCTTTCTTTAAAGATTTAAATTTTTCCTTGTAGAGGCCTTTAATGTCTTTGATCAGGTTTATTCCGAGATATTTTATTTTTCTTGCAGCTATTGTGAGGGGGAGTGTTCCATATACTCTTCCTCTAATAGCTTGTTATTGGTATATAGAAAGGCTACAGACTTTTGTAGGTTAATTTTGTAACCTGATACTTTACTGAATATGTTAATAATTTCTCAAAGTTTTCTGGTGGAATTTTTGGCATCTCTTAGAAAAAATATCGTATCGTCTGCAAAAAAAAGCGATAATTTGATCTCTTCTTTTCCAATTGTTACTCCTTTAATTTCCTGCTCTTGTCTTATTGCTCTTGTAAGAATTTCAAGCACTATGTTAAAGAGAAGTGGAGATAGTGGACAGCCTTGTCTTGTTCCTGATTTCAATGGGAATGCTTCCAGTTTTTCTCCATTTAGAATGATGTTGGCTGTGGGTTTGTTATATATGGCTTTAATTATGTTGAGGTTTGTTCCCTCCAGTCCAATTCCCTCTAGGATTTTGAACATAAATGCATGTAGAATTTTGTCAAAGGCCTTCTCTGCATCTATTGTCATGACCATGTGGTTCTTGTCTTGAGCCCATTTATATGATTTATGACGTTTATTGACTTACATATAATGAACTATCCCTGCATTTCTGGGATAAAGCTGACTTGATCATGATCGTTTTGATGTGTGTTTGTATGTGGTTTGCAAGTATGATGTTGAGAATTTTTGCTTCTATGTTCATTAAGGATATGGGTCTATAGTTTTCTTTTTTAGTTGTATCTTTACCAGGCTTTGGTATTAGAGTGATGCTGGCTTCATAGAAGGAATTTGGAAGTTCTCCCTCCATTTCTATCTTTTTTTGCTCCTTAATAATTAGTAGATGTAAAAAACATTACCATTGAATTCTACCTGATGACTTTATAGCCATGCTCAGATGCCAAGGAGCTCAGAAAGTAACCGAAGGTGACTAGTAATAATCAGATATATAGAGATTAGAAACGCAGGTGCAAAAATCTTAATGTCAATTGCATTAAAAATGAATTTTTCTGTATGAAACTGTGTATTTTAATAATGAAATGGAGATCTTTTTTAAAGGTTAAAACTTCATTTAATTTTATATCTTATAGGGTTTATACTGAGTACAATATTGTATAACTGTAATAATTCAACTGTAAACCTAAAAATTTACAGCCAATCTTGAAAGAGATGCATCTTAGCTCAGGAAATTGTTATTGAATATGTCAATGCTATTGTAATGAAATGCTTCTTCTAAGTATGTGGTTATTAAATAAATAAGTAAAATAAAAAAGAATAAATTAAGTAGTATTGGATGTAGATCTTTAAATGTCTGATAGAATTCTGCCGTAAATCCATCTGGTCCTGGGCCTTTTTTAGTTGGAAGGTTTTGTATTACTGTTTCAATTTCTTTTTGTGTTATTGGCCTGTTTATGCTGCACTCAGAATTCTCAGGTACTGGGCTGCGAGTGTAGCTCAGTTGGTAGGATGCTTGCCCAGCATGCAGAAAGCCCTGAGTTCAATCCCCAGCACTGTATAAAACCAGGCATGCTGGCACAGGCCTGTAATCGCAGCACTTAGAAAGTGGAGACAGGAGGACCAGAAGTTCAAAACCATCCTCAGCTACATAGCAAGTTTGAGGCCAGCCTGGGCTACATGAGACCATGTCTCAAAAACATAATCAACAATTATAAGCTCTGTTCTGTTTGCACCTGTGTGTGACTCTAAGCATGTCACTTTAAACTCTCTGACCCTTTCTTAAACACTTCCTCTGTTTTGTTCTGCCTGCCTTCTGTTACGTTCAAGTGAAACAGTCTGCAGGCACTCTGAAAACTCTGAGGCGTTACAAAAATAAAACTTATCAGGGCTCTTTTTTGCAAGTTCAAGCAAATAATATTTCTTCCTGTTTCAAATTCAAAATTTACATATCAAGTATACTCTATAATTACTTTTCTTGTTCCTTTTTGTGTTTACAAGAGAATCTAACATTCTAGTCATGATTCAGGATTCTTTTATTAGTGTGGGTCTTGAGTCAAATAGAACTATTGCTTAAAGTTTTACTTATTAATTTCTTTCATCAATAAGCTTTTAAAATTTTCACTCGTCTGTTCATCCTTTCATTCATTCATGACAATTTCTTAGTGCCCATTATGAGCAAGACACTTTAAGTGCAAAAGGTAAATGGATGAACAGAGACCTGGTTCCTGTTCACAATACAGGCACCCTTAAAGAACAAGAAGGACTTGTGTTAGAGGATACTGCCTGTGACATCAGGGCAGGCTTCCAAGAGAAGGTGATGCCCAAAATTGAGACAAAGAAGAAAACAGAGTCTATTAAGACAGTCTAGAGGAAGTGACCTGTATGGAGGACGGTGTGATGGGCTGTGGTAGTCAGGAGGCCAGGTGAAGCATGTAGAGAGAACAGTTAAATACTCACTGCAGTGCTCAGGACAAAATGATGAAGGCCTGACCGAGGCTCATGGAAAGATGGTTGTGCCCAAAGAGTGATCAGAGACTTATTTAAGAAGCAGGACCAAGAGGATTTAGCAATTAGTTGATTGAATGCAACAGCTGAGAGCAAAAAATCTCAGTTCCACCTTTTATTAGTGCTGTGGCCTTGGGCACAATGCCTGGCCTTTCTAATTCCCAGTTTCCTCATTTAGAAAATGAGAAGTAATAATAACTAATCCATAATGTTGCCGGGAGCTTTCAAGGTGCTCACTGTGAAAGCACCTATCACAGGGCCTTATACAAATAGATTTTCCAAATACCATTTGCCTCCCACCTCCTTTCTTTCTAGGCTCACACTTCAGAGGATTTCTTCCTAATTATAGACTATTCCCCCTCCATGTCTGGGGTTTGAGGCGCTGCAGGGCAGCACATCATGCATGATACCTCTCTGGAGTTCTCATGATAACGTCTAGGCTGGATGGACCATATTTTGTGTCGTGTGGTAATTTCTGTGTTCCTTACCTATCTGAGGAAGAAACCTGAGCTCTTACTAAGATTCTGGAAAGTCCCAAAGGAGGCCCTACAGTGTGGACTCTACTCTCTGGTCCCACTCTTCAGCAGACACTGTCCTTATCCATGCCTCTGTGACATAGGCAGTTGGATCTGAGATCCTATGGCTCTCCTAGATGCCTGCATGGGTCTGTGTCTCTTCCTGCTCCAGCATAGGACAAATGAAGTCTTCTGGAATTTCCCTCTAGCCCCTCCATATGACAGTGCTTAGCACACTGAAAAACACAAACTCTTTCTCATTTTCCTCTAATGACTAGAGGCTGCTGAGGTCTTAAACACAACTTTAAGAATCACTGTTTTGATGTGGAGAGTCTCCATATGGCTTTTCATGTATCCCTGACTTTGGTTAACCCTCCCTTCCTGTTCCCTTGTTGTCCCCCCTCCCCCCCGATTCTCTGCTTGCACCTTTCCACCCCCAATGATCCCCCTCTCTACTTTCAAGTCACCTATGTTCCACCAACTCCTCTCCCTTAAAGAGTCCCTTTCTAGTTTCCTGGCTTTTATTGGTACTCCAAGTTAAATACATAAAACTGAAGACTGGAAGCTAAGAGCCACACATGAGCGAGAACACACTGTTCATCTCTCCGGGCCTGGGATACCTCCTGAGGAAGGCCTCATGGGGCCTTATCCCTCCCTACTGAACTTTTGGCAACTAATAGAATTCTTGGGGAGGGACAGTCATTGCCTACAGTTGTTTATAAAATGATGAACCTATCAGGGTTCGATGAATAGTTCTAAAGCCATGGTCTACACAAACTGTCCTGTTAAATTAGAGGGTCACAAAACTAAACAGAAAGGTATGACAGTGGGAAAGAGAGCTGTAGGAAGAGGGTGGGGACTAGAAGACGTGGGAGGGAGGGAAGAGAAGGTGGGTAAACTGACTGCACTATATACATGGAGGAAACTGTCAAAGAACCAATTTAAGTTTTTAAAAAATCATTCCAATTCTCTTTCCACAGTGGTTCCTCCCTGGGTCCTGGCTGCATGACCCACTGGCATTAATGGAAGAAGGCTTGAGGAGAGGCAAGTTGCTGTGAGACACATCCCCAAGGAGGGAGGAACAGACCTTGGAAAAAGTGGGATAACTAAAATGTGCTGCCTAGAGAGATGTTGATTGAAAGCCCTGCAGTCTACAGAGGCTAAGATAATTAAGAATTTAAAAGCTTCCTTAAATTAAATGTTCCCTTTATTTCCGGCTGGCATTTCTTGGGTGTAATTGCTGAAGAGACTCATGAGTAATAAGATTCTCATACACAACTAATAATCAATGCACTCTAACTCCTGAGGTCTCCACACCTGATCGGGATTTATGCAGCTTTCTTTTTTCTTTTTCCAAACCCAGAGCAGATCTGAAATGTTGCCGCTGTCAGCCCGTTCCCCATAACGGTGGATGAGTGCTGCAGACCGCTCAGCTCCTGAGCTCCTGGGAACCCTATTAAGCCACACAAGAGTGAAGTCATTAATGAAAACGTCAGCTCTGCTTCTCTTCCCTGGCACCCTCTTCTGTGGTGGAGCTTGGGCTAATGTTGTGAAATAATGTGCTGACACTTGAAGAGAAATTGAATTCTCCCACAGGAACTCTGGTTTGAGGGGGCACTTGGGTCTCCTGAGTGGTGTCCCTGTGGTAGGGAACAGCTGGGACATCGCCTCTTCCCAGCAAGTCTCCTGGGCTTCTAGATAGAGACTCAATGAAAGGAGGAGGGTGCAAAATGGTACCAGCTGTCACGCCTGCTCAGCACCCAGTCCCCAGATGCAACCACTGGAAGTCTGTAATTTTGTAGGAGGGGAAGTAATTTAAGGTAGTATTAGAAGCCAAGTTATAATTACTATCATAAAAATCCACATATAATGAGTTTTTCGTTATCTGATCATGAAGGTCAAGAGAGTACGCACAAAATCATAGTGCACAGATAATCCAACAAGCTCATCCCAGATACACCATCATTTTCGTCCAACAATCATCTAGGGCAACGAACTCACTCTTTATGATCAGAATTCATGTTTACATGTGGTGCTTTCATATATGTTAGTGTTTTTAAAGGGCATTGTTGGCATCAGGTACAGTTTCAAACAAGGTCTTCTGGGGGCCTCGGCATATAAACCAGATAAAAGCACAGCTGCTCTGCTGTAGAAGACACAGAGAGCCAGAGCCCTGCCAAGAGTTAACTCTGATCTTCATGCTCCTTATGCTACACCTTCTGAGGGACCCCTAGGGACACCTGCAACCCTGAACATCACAGCACAAAATCCACTGACATATATTAGCTCCCATTCTGCATATACCTTGTAAGTAGGGCAGGAACTAACATCCTTTTTTATTCATTTTTTATTTTTATATGTATGAGTGTATTGCCTGCATGTATATAAGTGCATCTGTGTGTGCAATGCCCCCAGAGGCCAGAAGAGAATATTGGATTTCCCTGGAATTGGAGTTAAAGATAGTTGTTAGCTGCCATGTGGTGCTGAGATCCTGGTCCTCTGGAAGAGCAACAAATGCTCTTAATCACTGAGCCATCTCTCCAGCCCCAAGGACTAACATTTTTATTTTATAGACAAGAACAGGCTACAGAATGCTGTGTGTGTCTCACAGGTTGGAGTCGGTTGGTGGCACTGGGACTTTAACTCAACACAGTGATATTATTTTAATTTCACGTATGACTTTCCTTTTCTTGCTTCTTCATGGTGGGGCATGTCAGAGGAGAAAACTCACAAAGGAAAACCGAAGGCTGATACACACACCGTTCACCAGCCAGAGACTGTTCCTCACATGCTGAACGTTCCTGCCTTCCACACTCTAGAAGTGACAAGCCAACCTCGGGTCTGATGATGAGAGCCAGGCTTGGATGAGAGGAGCTGTTCTCTGTTTCACTAATCACCTTTAGTGACTAGAATTTCAATTTCTTAATAATTTCTGTCACTGCCTGACTGTGTCTAAATATTTAGGCAGATCTGTGCACAGTAGATTTGTCTGTTTGATGTGTTACACATATTTATGTATTCTGATTGTCAGTAAGAAGACCATGCCACAGGAAGCAGATGTGATCTGACAGTTGCCAAATGTGGTTCTCACATTCCCCAACACTCCCTGCACCTCTCATAAACAGGACTGGATTCTGCCTTTGGGCCATAGAGAACTGTTACCTGACATTCACCTCCCATGTCTGTTTTCTGTGAAATTTGGACATATCCACTCTTTCAGTTCCTTTCCCAAACTCTGGCTAGATTCTTGATTCCACATCCTTAGCCCCAGTCAAGTTCAGTTTCAGACCTTCATTTTCATTTGCCCCCTGAACACGGATACTGTAATTGGAAGCACCAAAATCTGCATATTCAAATTTAAATTAATTCCTGTCTAAAAGAGTGTTCCTATCTTGGTCAAAGCTGCTACCACTTATCTCTTTTAAAAAATGAGAAAATTCTGTTTTCTTGAGTCTTTCTCCTTTGCCACCCACTTTAATCCACCAAGTCATTCAGATTCAATATTTTTAGTATCTTCTAACTTGACCTTTCCCTTCACACCCCAACTCCTGCAGTCTTAGTTCAATCCCTCATTAGTCCCAGCCTGACAAGTACAGTACATTCTGTGGATAGCTCATCAGTTGGTCTAATTGGTCTCTTTCTCGTCTAATTCATTCTCTGTGCTGCCTCTACAACTTAACTTTCCTAAGCTTAAGTTCATACAATGGCCCTGTACAGTCTGCCCCCCATCCATCTCACTGGCCTCATCTCCAATCATAACAAGCCAGCGTTCCATTTTCCTTAACTACTATATCCACTCAATCAGAAATTCTTCCAGTCTTCTTAATGAAATCGGCCTCCCAGCTGCCCCTGCTGTGGTCTTGCTGTTGCTCCTCCACCAAGACAGCACTGAACTCGTGTCTCCTTGCGGCTCTGTTGCGATCATCTGAGATTTCATCTGTCCTCGCTGCCTCCACTTCACCTTCCTGTTTTTTTCTCATATAATAATAGATTTATTATTGAACATTTACATCTTATACTTAATACCTGTATAGTGAGCCCTTTCTTACTTCTCAGCCCCCACCCCTTTGCCGTTTGCTCATTACTATATAAAATATAAAAATTTGCATTATTATATATGGAACTTTATTCTAGACATATATTTAAGATCTTGAAGCAGTGTTGCAATCTGAGCAATTTGGAGGAGAAATAATTTTATAATAATTTTGGATTCTCCCATCCATGAACGTGGTATAGCCTTTCCGTTTTTCATAGCCATCTATGCCCTTTAGCACTATTTTAAACTTTTCTTTATGAATTTCTCATGAACTTTTAGACACTTTATCTTTGTTGATGTTGTAAATAGTATCTTGCTTCACATATTTTTCAGCTGCCTTTTGCTGACATGTAAGATGCTTTCTTGCATGCTTCTCATTTTAGAATATTTATGTATGCTTCATAAAATGAGTTTGGAAGCAGCCAATGCTGCTTTAAATATTTGTGAAGTATCTTTGATGTGACAGTCCTTTTGGTAAATATTGGTAAAATTTACATGAAGTGTGCATGTATATTTAAGTAGAGGTGTGTGTGTGTGTGTGTGTGTGTGTGTGTGTGTGTTGCATACACAGCTATACAGAAACTAGAGGAGGATGTCCAGTGTCATGCTCTATCACTGTCTACCTTACTCCCTTGAGACAGGTTCTCTCACTGAACCCTCTAGCCTGGTGGTCGGCCCTACTGATCCTACTGTCTCCACTCCCAATAGCACTGGGGTGACAGGTGCATGTGGCCAGGTCCAGCTTTTTATGTGGGTACTAGGGATCCAAAAGAGGTCCTCATGCTTGAACAGCAAGCAGTGAGCCATCTTCCCAGCCCCTAACTAGAGGCTTCTTAATGGCTATTTTACTTTATAATAGCTGGTTCAAATTTTCCATTTCTTCTTACCTTGCTAATTTTGCTTGAGGAAGGCCCCCCATTTCATCTAGACTATCAAATTTATAAGCATATCATGCCTCATTATATTCTTTCATGATGTATGATATCAATGTTGTTTTTAGGTTTCTCCCATGTATTCTGCACTTTATTTCTTTGTAGCTTCTCACGCCCTGCCCGTTTACTCTTGCCAAAGGTTTTTCTATCTTATAACCACTTTTAAAGAAAAAAAATGTTGGTTTTGTTTTTCTCCTATATTGTATTAAGCCTTTTGAGTTGATAGTTTATACTAATGTTTTGGGTCAGGGAGCATTTTTAGGAGTGTGGCTTGTATGTTGAGGTTCCTGTGGCCATGCTTACCCAAGAATATCTTCACAGAAGCCTTACACTTAAATGGGATATTTTAGATCTGGCTTAGAAACCCTTTTAATTTTCACTCTTTGGAAACAAGTGTCCCACTGACTTCTTAATTTCAGTGTCACGAGTGAGAAATCTGATGCCACACTATCATGTTACTTAAGACAGTTATTTTCAGAGCTGGAGAGATGCTTAGCAGTTAAGAGCACTGGCTGCTCTTGCAGAGGACTTGGGTTTGGGTTCCATAATTCATATGGCTGCTAATAACCATCTACAACTCCAGTTCCAAGGGGTGTGATGCCCTCTTCTGGCCTCCACAAGCATTGCATGCACATGGTGCATTTATATACATGCAGGTAAAATACTCATGCACATAAAATAAAAATAAATAAAAAATTTAAAAATACTTATGCCCTGTATGATTGCAGAATTGCCCTTTGAAATTTGAAGTTATTGTTACACTGTACATCCTGAATGAGACTTTTGTTCTCTCTCTCTCATCCTTATATCCTTTTTTTTATCCTTTCAGCATTATGCTAGCCTTTCATCTAAAATATTTCAGTCAAATATCTCTTATTCTGAGGATTTTAGGTTCTGATTTATCTCCCATCGCTGTTGCTGTACATGTAATGCATTTTCCTAAAATCCAGTGGCTTAAAAGAACAGCAATGATTCTTTACGACTATCTGAGTTGACTGTTTGGCAGTACTGATTTCATAGAGGCATACTCAATGGCTATTATCAGCTAAAAAGTCCTGGTGGCTGGGCTCATCCACACAGCTGGGACTAGGCTTCTCTTTCCTTGTGACCTTTCTTCCTCAAGGAGGCTGGACTAGGCTTCACATGATCAGAGCAGCATTTAGAACAATTGCTTACAAAGATTGTGTTGGCTTCATCTGTGCTGGTGTCAAATTCACTGATGGGGTAATATAAATCACATGATCACATGTTCCACCCTATCCACAAGGCACATATATTTAATACATCTGGTGCTCATGTCATGTTTATTGCTACCCCATTGATGTGAGGCAGGTGAATGATGGAGTTTGGCATCAACGTGAGAGGGACTGACTAATGCTTTGTGAGAGGTGTGAGCCATTGGAATCCTACGGGACAGTCTGCCACATCCTCCTCTGTTGTCTTCTCCTCTCCTTCTGAGTCTTCTGTTACATAGATGCTAAATTTTCTACTTGGTTTTCCTTTTGTTTCTTTCTAATACCTTTGGAGACAGTTTCTCAGCCCCATCTTTTGTTTACAAGTTCAAGTTTGTATTCTGTCAGCTCTCTCAATTATGTTCTTTAAATTGTTATTTTACTTGATTTTTCAAATTTTTGTTGTATTTACTTGGTATCAACACCATCTTCATCTTTCTTTTGTAGCTTGTCTTATGCTTAATTCAATTTTTAAAATCTATCCCTTCTAATATGGACAATTAGGTTAATACTTTCTTTTGTTATCTGATATTCTTGCTGTAATTTTATTTAGGGGGCAGAAACTCAAACCCAGACCCTCATCTGTGTCATTTCTGGTGACTTTGAGGAGAATGGGTCAAACTCCAGGGTAGAAACTAGATGGATCAGGGCCTGGTTTACCCATCCCTGCTTGCTGCCTCTGTATAGTACAGTCCTGCCTTCATAAGCTAAGTCCCCATACCTCTGACTGGTGAGGATTTGGAGGATGCTGTGTTGGAATATCAAAAGTCTCTGCAAACTCTTATGTTTGAACACTTGCTACCCACTGGTGGTGCTGTTTGGGGAGGTTGCAGAGCCTCAGCCTGTAGGAGGCACAGCCTAGTTGGAAGAAGTAGGTCACTGAAGGCAGGTCTTGGGGTAGGGGATGTAATTATTCCTGGCTCCTTCCTGTCACACTTTTTTCAATATATATTTTTATTGAATTTTTGTGCATTTCATACAATATATCAAAATCATATTTAGACCCCCCTCCCCTATCTGCACCCCTCCAAACCCCCACCAGATTTCATGCATTCTGTCATATACATTAAGACTTATCAAGTCAAGTTTGTGTACCCAGATGTCCCTCAGTGTGAGTATATCCACTGGAGCCTGGCCAGCCTATCTAGCATCACTCCCTTAAAGAAGACCAACTCTCCCTCACTCAATAGTTTCCCGGCTAAGGTTAAGGCTTCTTGCCCGTTTCCCCAGTTCTATGCTGGGTGTTTGTCTTGTTTGAGTCTGCATGGGTCTTGTGCACGCTGTCACCATTGCTGTGGGTTCATATGAACAAGTTCCCAGAAGCCTAGAAGACTTACCTTGTAGTCATGCACCATCCCTGGCTCTTACAATCTTCCCACTCCCTCTTCCACAGTGGTCCCTGAGCCCTGGGTAGGTGAGGTTTTCAGGGGTCTCTCCCTCTTTTCGCGGGTCGTTGGCCACCGGTCCAGGAGGGTAGGGGGAGCAGAAGCGGCGAACTGAGTCAGGATGGCCAGTGAGCACTGACAGAAGAAAGCCCTTCCGGGGAGACTGGTCCCACGGCGCAGTGAAACAGCAGTGATACAGCTCCAGATTCAGTGAAACAGCTCCGTTTATTTAGTGGGAGAACTAGAGAATTTATAGTGTGGAGGCAGTAGCCAAAGCCTCAGCTGATAGGTGCTCATAGTATGCTTTATTTACGTGTGGTAGTGGGCTCCTATCGTCCGACTATCAAGCAATGCCTGATTATCATATAGAAAAAACCTGGGGGTAGTTTTTACTCCAGGTAACTATGCCAAAGGTCATGTTCCAAATAAGGTCAGGCATCCGTGCTTGGTGGCACTTTCCAGGTAAGCCAGGAAGAGAACAGGAGGCCCCTTGCTGAAAAGGGGAGTCCTTCCATTTGGCACCAAGCCCCTTAGGGCTATCCGGACATGGAGAACTGTTGGGGAACCCTGCTGTTAGGGTTGCAGAATCTCCATGTCTGGACAGCCCTGAGGGGCTCGGCGCCAAATGGAAGAACTCCCCTTTTCAGCAGGGGGCCTCCTGCTGTCTTCCTGGCTCACCTTGAAGTGCCGCCACAGATGCCTTATCTGAAACATGACTTCTGGCATAGAAACTACCAGGTTTTTTCTATATGATAATCAGACACTGTCTGACAGTCTGGGAGATAGAAGGCCACT
>NW_008329136.1:778303-782832 GCF_000622305.1 Nannospalax galili
GTAAATAAAGCATACTATGAGCACCTATCAACTGAGGCTTTTGCTACTGCCTCCACTCTATAAATTCTCTAGTTTTCCCACTAATAAACGGAGCTGTTTTTCACTGTGCCTGGAGCTGTGTCATTGCTGTTTCATTGCGCCTGGGACCAGCCTGGGATCAGTCTCCCCGGAAGGGCTGTCTTCCGTCAGCACCCACTGGCCGTTCTGACCCCGTTCGCCACTTCTGCTGTCCCTGTCCTCGTGGGCTGGTGGCCAACAACCCGTGAGGAGAGAGAGAGCCTCCCACAGCTGGCCGGAGCCTCCCGCAGCTGGCCTGAGACTCCCTGCAGCTGGCTCCCAACAAGAGCCGCCCTGCAGAGAACTACAACCCTAACAGCAGGGTTTCCCAACATGGTTTAATACGGAAGCCCTATCCAGGGACATGTCCTCTGCAGTCTCTTACTCTCCACACGTTGGCCAGTTGTGGCCTTCTATGTTAGTCATCTTCTGTTACATGAGGAAACTTCACTGATGAGAGTTGAGAGATGCATTAGTATTCTCTCTGTTCCACTCTGTTTCATGAGCCTTAGGTGTAGAGGTTCCATTGTAGATGTGTCACTTAGGGCTGGGCATCTCACAGACACTTATTCTCTGTGTGTGACCAGTGTGGAACTCTGTAATAGTCTCCATCTGTTGCAAAAAGAAGTTTCTTTGATGAGTAGTGACAGGTATACTTGTCTGTAAATACAGGGATGGATCAGTGGTTAGCCTACAGTAAGAAATTATGTTTGTTTAGGGATACCAGTCACATTTTTTACCTCTTAACTGGTCACTGTTCAAGAAGCTCCACCTTGTGCTGCCCCCTAGAGCTACTCTCTCATGCCTTCCCTGCTGTGATGAACTGAGGCTTCCAAAATCATGAGCCAAAAGGAACTGTTCTCTTAGCTTGTTTCTGTCAGGTATTTTGATCACAGTGACAAAAAAAGCAACTGACACAGGAGGGATTAAAATGTCTTGTAAGGCATTTGACTTACACCACAGTGTCTCTTTGTTTCTGTCTCTGTCTTCTCATTCCTCCTCACAACAGGCTTCAGAATCAATCAGTGTGACCCACAGCCTTCTGCTGGCCTTCAGTTCAGTCTTCCTGTCAATCATAGTGTGCCTCTATGACCTCTGCTGGCCTTCAGTTCAGTCTTCCTGACTCTGTCTAGATAATGTTGGACCAGGCAATGATCTATCCAGGGCATATTTTTCTATGAGCAAAATAATTCTCTATGTCACTCTCCCTCTGAAAGGGAATTGGTTTCTTGCCAACTAAAACTTACCTTTGGAAGCCTTGGTCTTGGTTGGCTTCCTTTTAAGGCTTGGTGTTACTTAGCAGTGGCTGAGTCCTCTGGCCCTCCACACTGTACTCTTTTCACTGTTTCTGTCAGTCAGTTGCTGACACCATTAAGGCAATATTACTTGGTGGCCAGACACCATTCTTTGATAGCTTGCTGGCAGTACCCTGATACCTGTTTTGCTGACAGTGTTATCTGCTGGTGATTTGTTTCACTGGTTTCTCTCCTGTTTCTGTTTAATGGGGAGAATCAAAGAGATTTAAAACAAAAATTAAAGGAAAAACCATCTGAGTATATATCATTCTACATTTCTTTTCCAAACCCATAGATTGCACAGCACTCAGCGTGAACCATAGGCTGAGGGCTTTGGACGACAACAATGGATCACGTAGGAGCACAAACTGGAACAAATACACGAACCCAGCCCTGTATGGGTATTAATACAGGAGGGACTGAGCGTGGGGTGGGGAGAAAATTCAGGAATTTACCTAATCTCTCTGGAACCCCATTGTGTGGTCCAACGTGACCTTGTTGGTCACTTTATACATAGTCCTTTCTCTTGGAGAACAGTAAAAGCTCCTGTCTCCCTCTGCCTTTGCTCAGACCTGGCCCAGAATGCCCTGGCCTTTCTCTCTGATTGTCCTAAGTGTCCATCCACCAGGCACCAGTTCAGGTGCTTTCCTTCGTTCGTGCTTTCCCTTCTCTAACATTTTATCACTAGAAAAAACTATATTTATGGGCCACTTGCAGCTCAGTACTAAGCACTGCTAAACAGGCAATATTCATTCATCATGATCCTGCTTTGTCCTCACAACAGCATGCAGTATTGCTGTTCCCTCCCATTTCCTAGATTAAAAGACAAACCTTTTCAGTGTTGGGGTAAAAGCCAGGGTCTGCTAAGCCGGCACTCTATACACTGAGCTCTGTCCCCAGCCCTGGAAAACAAAAATTTGAAGCAAAACATAGTAAACACACAAGGCAACGGTGGTAAAACTAGAAATCCAAAACTAGATCCTGTTTTTGTGCCTTTGGAAACCACCTTCTCGGTTCCATAGTATCTAGGACATGGCTTCCTTTAACCTTTGTGATATACATTAATCCAGACTTTTATTTTTCTCTTTCTAGACATAAAGATGTATATCCCTCAACAGATTTTTAAAAAGCCTTGTCAAATTTTTTTACAAAATGTATATATCACTTCCCTTTATTTTTCTTTATTTTTTTCTTTTTGTGGTAAGATCCCAAGGGGCTGGAGAGATGGTTCAGTGGTTAAGAGGACTGGCTGCTCTTGCAGAGGACCCGGATTCAGTTCCCAGCATTCACATTGAAGCTAGCACTGTTTTGTAACTCCAGTTTCAGAGCATTTGATGTCCTCTTCTGACCTCCATGGGCACTGCACAATGCAGATGCACTTACATACATGCAGGCAATACACTAATACACATACAAATAATAATTTTTTCTTGATTTATTATTTTTAACTTTTAAAAGAAACTTTTTTGAGAATTTCATACATGATATAAGGTGTTTTGATAAAATCCATGCCCACTCTCTCCCCTCCAACACCTCCCATATTTATTTCCCCATTACTTTTTTCTGACAACTTTGTGTGCTCGCTCTTTTTCTTTTTCTTTCTTTCTTTCTTTCTTTCTTTCTTTCTTTCTTTCTTTCTTTCTTTCTTTCTTTCTCTCTCTCTCCAACAGATAAACTAGGAATTTTATCGTTTTGACCAGTTAAACTTATGGAGCTTTTTGCTACTCTAATATTCCCCCCCTCTGAAGAGGTAACCCTAAAATCTTTTAGGGCTTAGATAAGAGCTCCCAAATACTTTTGTCATTTTTGGCATTTGGAACAGAGTATGTTGCTAAGAGGCCCAAGGGACATTTTGACTTTTAGCCAAGAAACTGGCTACTTTTCTTTGGGGTCTTTTTGCCCTAACTGCCTAGGCAATTCCTACTTCCTATTCTTATCACACCATCCTCTCTTATCACACCATCCTCTGAAGAGGTTACCCAAATTGCTGATAGTGAATCAGAACGCAGATTGCTCTGGCTTCTTACAATGCTGAACAGGGATGCAGGGTGAGGCAATTGGGGTACCCCTTCAGAGGGTCTATCTAAAAGACTCCCAAATTGCATAACTCTTATCTGTAGGGAGAAAAGAAAGTCTTTCACTGGTGAATAGGAGATGTGAAGGAGAAATAAAGGCAAGAGTAGTTAGCATTACAAGTTCTAGACAGAGAACCAGAAAAAAGAACAGGGCAAACTTCAAATGTTCATATCTGAGTCCATTGGGACTTTTTGAAGAGAGCTTCCTAAAGCATCCCTCTATTGGGTTCTTCCTCAATTTTCTTTTGTCTGCCAAGGCTGGACTTGAGAGTGACGGATTCAGGATTTGCTTTCAGGTATTTTGATAGCTGTTAGAGTAGTTAGATTCAGTGTCAGTTCCCTCTTAAAGGCTTCAAGATAACTGAAGGGTAGCTGAGATATATGTATGACCCGAGGGTATGCACACTGGAAAGCCTTTACCCAGTATGGGTCACGCCTTCTCTTCCTAGCCTTCCCCAGATTGTATACTTTAGCCCTCTCCAAATCCAAGAGACCACATGTGATTAGGGCCAAATTACATACTGTTGGCTGGGAAGAGTGGCTGGATACTCCAGTGAGGGTCCAATGACCCTGCTTGGCCCTCCTTTAATGAATGACCACAACTGTTAACAAGCCCAGTTGTGACAATGTTTAGCGATCAGGCACAGCTAAAGTCGTGATGATGGTAGTTATTCATGCAGAAGAGACTGCTGTACAGCATCATCTTATTAAAAAGAACCTGGAATTTAAAAGGATTTGGTGCTAGGAGCCACATATGAGGAAGAACATATGTCATTTGTTTTTCTCAGTTTGTATTACTTCACTTAGTATCACAGTTTCTAGATCCATCCATTTACCTGCGAATTTCATTATTTCATCTTTCTTTACTGCTGAATAGAACTCCATTGTATAAATATACCACATTTTTGTTAACCAACAAAATGAGGGGCACTTAGGTTGCTTCCATCTCTTAGCTATTGTGAAAACAGCAGCAACAAACATGGATGTACAATCGTCTCTGCAATAGGATGAGTTCTTTGGGTATATGCCAAGGAGTGGTATAACTGGGTCATATGGTAGGTTCATTTTTAGTTTTTTAAGAGTTCTCCACACTGTTTTCCAC
>NW_008329136.1:783095-786539 GCF_000622305.1 Nannospalax galili
TGTCATTTGGTTTCTCAATTCTTTATTTTTGGAGTTCTTTGTATATTCTGGATGTTAAACCTCTGTCAGATGTGTCCCCGGAAAGAATTTTCTCCCAATCTGTGGACTGCATCTTCACTTTTTTGACTGTTTCTTTTGCTGTACAGAAGCTTTTTAGTTTAATAAGGTCCCATTTGTTGATTGCTGACCTTAATTCCTGAGCAGCTTCTGTCTAATTTAGAAAATCCTTTCCTACACCTGTATCTTGTAAGTTACTGCCAATATTTCCTTCCAATAGTTTCAAGGTTTCCAGTTTCACATTGAGGTCTTTGATCTATTTGGAGTTGACTTTGGTGAAAGGTGAAAGATAAGGATCTAGTTTCATTCTTCTACAAGTGGAGATGCAGTTGAAGATGCTGTCTTTCCTCCATTGTGTGTTCTTGGCAACTTTGTCAAACATCAGGTGGCTGAAATTGTGTTTACTCGGGTTTGGGTCTTCAATGATGTTCCATTGATCTATGTGTCTATTTTTGTGCCAGTACCATGCTGTTTTTATGACTACAGCTCTGTAGTATACTTTGAGATCTAGTATAGTAATCCCCCCAGCATTGCTCTTTGTGCTCAGGGTTGCTTTGACTATCTGGGGTCTTTTGTGCATCCATATGAAATTAGGGATGGTTTTTTCTAATTCTGTGAAGTATATCATGCGGATTTTGATTAGGATTGCATTGAATCTATATATTGCTTTTGGTAGGATGGTCATTTTCACAATGTTAATTCTTCCAATCCATGAGCATGGGAAGTCCTTCCATCTGCTAGTGTCCTCAATCTCTTTCTTTAACGATTTAAATTTTTCATTGTAGAGATCCTTAGTGTCTTTGGTCATATTTATTCCTATATATATATTGCAGCAGTTGTGAATGGAAGCATTTCCCTGTATTTTTTCTCTAATTGCTTGTTATTGGTATATAGAAAGGATACTGATTTTTGAAGACTGATTTTATAACCTGCCACTGTACTGAAAGTGTTGATCAGTTCTAGGAGTTTTCTGGTGGAACTTTTGGGATCTCTTAGGTATAGTATCATATCATCTGCAAATGAGGATTTACTCCTTTAATTTCCTTCTCCTATCTTATTGCTCTAGGAATAGTTTCAAGCACTATGTTGAAAAGGAGTGGAGATAGTGGACATCCTTGTCTGGCTCCTGATTTTAATGGGAATGCTTCCAGTTTTTCTCCATTTAGGGTGATATTGGCTGTGGGTTTGTTGTATATGGCTTTAATTATGTTGAAGTATGTTCCCTCTAGTCAAATTCCCTCTGGGACTTTGAATGTAAATGCATGCTGAATTTTGTCAAAAGCCTTTTCTGTATCAATTGAGATGACCATGTGGTTTTTGTCTTTGAGTCCATTTTTATGATTAATCATGTTTATTGACTTGCATATATTGAACCATCCCTGCATCTCTGGGATAAAGCCTACTTGATCATGGTGAATGATCTTTTTGATGTGTGTCTGTATGTGGTTTGCAAGTATTTTGTTGAGAATTTTTGTGTCTATATTCATTAAGGATATGGGTCTATGGTTTTCTTTTTTGGTTGTCTTTACCCAGTTTGGGTATTAGATTGATACTGGCTTCATAGATTGAATTTGTGAGTTCTCCTTCTGTTTTTATTGATTTGAATAATTTAAGTAGTGTTGGTTGGAGATCTTCTTTAAATGTCTGGCAGAATTCTGCCGTAAATCCATCTGGGCCTGGGCTTTTTTTAGTTGCAAGGTTTGTATTACTTTTTCAATTTCCTTTTATGTTATAGGTCTGTTTAAACTGTTGATCTCTTCTTGGTTAAACTTTGGTGGGTCCCATAATTTTAGATATCCATCCATTTCTTCTAGATTTTCAAATTTTGTAGCATATAAGTTTTTTAAATATTCCCTTATTATAGTCTGGGATCTTTTCGGTGTCTGCTGTGATGTTTCCCCTTTCATCTCTGGCTTTGTTGATTTGGATTTGATTGCTTGCTTGCTTTTGGTTAACTGGGCTAAGGGTCTATCTATCTTGTTTAGCTTTTAAAAAAAACCAGCTCTTAAATTCATTGATTCTTTGTGTTATTTTCTTTGTTTCTATTTCATTAATTTCTGCTCTGATTTTTTTTGTTTTGTTTTGTTTAATTACTTTATTTAATAATGACATGGTTAGAAGAAGCATTTCATTACAGCATTAACACATTCAATAACAATATCCAGAGCCACTTATTTTTAAGCTTAAAGTAAGAAATGTAAAAAGGGAAATAATCCCCACATCATCATTTGATTACCTTCTTTACATTTACCACCTTTCTCTCTAGCATTCCCTCTCATTCATCTTTTCCTGTTTTTCATTTTAGTTTTTGTGTGTATGTATGTATGTGCAAGTGTATTGTTGTTCTCATTAGAAATTGCTGATTATGTAGATGTTTCTCCTTTTCCTTTACAACATTTTAGTCACTAAGAAATGGAATAATCCCTAATGATTATTGTTAAAGTGAATCTGGATATATGTTTGCTTTAAAGAAGCAAAATGGAATGTGCAAATATACTCTTCCCAAATTCTAAATTCTCCATAGAGCTAACAGGAATTTAGAAGTGGTCTTTTGGATAAATAAATCATAAGATATTTCAACAACAATAAAATTCTAAATCATAAATCTTTCTGTCAGTAAACTGTTTATAAATTGAATATATATTCCTTTTTCAGCTTAGTTGCATTAAAAGATAATGAGTCCACAGTTACAATCTGGAAAGTGATCACAAATATTTTACTGCAGATATATATGTGAGGGAAGAACTGAGGAGCAATGTTTTGTTGGTTTGAATTAAATCTATCAACAGTTGAATAAGATTATTTAAGTGATAATATAATGACCACTCTGTCATAATAAATGATTTGGATTTTGAAAATGTTTGTCATTTTCTTTTTTTTTTTAATTTTCAAATTTTATTTTCAAGTTTTTTTTTTAGAAGCTCATTACAGCTTTAACATATTCAGTTTTAAAAGAAATTACTAAATCCTTTTTCAACAAATCTTCTTTAAACATCTAGGGGGAAAATGCCTTTTTAAGAGGTTCAAAATTAGATACTAGGCTACTTGTGTGAAGTATGTTATTCTCTCAAAATCAAGTTGTAAAATAGGTGATGTTTGCACACTGTCCTCACACTGCTTTCCCACACCCTCGATTCTTGTTCTGCCTGTTCTGGTCATGAATTGGCATGTACCTGGCGATCAGCATCCCTTGTTGTATACAGACTCCATATTTCTTCTTTTTCTGCTTCTTGTCAGATAAGTGCCTGCATTACAGTCCAACAAACGAAGGTATTATCTTTACAACACTCTGTTAAATCCACCCTCCAAAAATGAATACTTAATATTGTAGGAGTGCTAGGGCATGTTGTTGCTTGTCATCTTTTTTTTAAAAATAGAGAAAATCTA
>NW_008329136.1:790373-813060 GCF_000622305.1 Nannospalax galili
CATATTAGAATAGCAATCCCTGCTTGTTTCTTAGTGCCATTTTCTTGGAATATTTTTTCCAGCCTTTCATTTTAAGATGGTACCTGTTCCTTGAAGGTAAGATGGGTTTCTTGCAGACAACAGAAAGATGGGTGTTGTTTTTTAATCCATTCACCTAGTCTGTAACTTTTGACTGGGGAGTTCAGTCCATTACTATTTAAAGTTATTAATGAAAGCTGAGTATTGAGTCCTGTCATTTTTCTTTTTTGTTTACATTCTTGCTATAACTGTACTTTTACACTGTTATACTCTCCTTGGAGTTCTTTCTGCAACCCCTTGGGTATAGTCATTCCTTTCTTCAGCTCTTTGTATTGCTCCCAGAACTCTCTGAAGGACTGGTTTTGTGGACAAGAATTCCTTCAGCCTATTCATGTCATGGAAGATTTTTCTTTCCCCTTCAACTATAATAGACATTTTGGCTGGATATAGTAATCTGGGTTGGCATTCTGCTCTGATTTTTGTTATTTCTCCTCTTCTGCTGGGTTTGGGTTTTATTTGTTCTTGCCTTTCCAGTGTCTTGAGTTGCATTGTCAGGTCATTTATTTGGGCTCTTTCTAATTTCTTAATATAGGCACTTAGAGCTATAAACTTCCCTCTTAGGACTGCTTTTAAAGTGTCCCAGAGGTTATGTTGTGTTGTGTTGTATTGTCCTTTTCATTGAATTCCAGGAACTATTTTATTTCTTTCTTAATTTCTCCTTTGACCACACTCATTGTTTAGCAGTGTGTTGTTTAATTGCCATGAGTTCATGTAGTGACTAGGGCTTTGTCCAGTGTTGATTTTGAGCTTTATTGCATTGTGGTCTGATATAACACATGGAATTATTTCAATTTGGTTTTTGTATTTGTTGAGGTTTGTTTTGTGGCCCAGTACATGGTCAGTTTTTTAAAAAGTCCTATGGGGTGCTGAGTAGAAAGTGTATTCTTTGGTGCTTTGGTGGAATATTCAAAAGATACCTGTTAGGTCCATTTGATGTATGCTATCATTTAATTCAGATGTGTCTCTGTTTATTCTTTGTCCAGTTGACCTGTCTAATGGAGAGAGTGGGGTATTGAAGACCCCTACTGTTATTGAGTTGGGGTTAAAAGTTTCTTAAAGTCCTGTAGTGTTGTTTATATGAATTTGGGTGCACCAGAGTTTGGTGCATATATGTTAAGGATTGTAACATCTTCTTGGTTAACTGTTCCTTTGATCAGAATGAAGTGACCCTCCTTATCTCTTCTGATTAGTTTTACTTTGAAGTCTATTTTGTCAGATGTTAGAATTACAGCCCCTGCTTGTTTCTTAGTGCCATTTGCTTAGAATATTCTTTTCCATCCTTTCACCTTAAGGTAGTGCCTGTCCTTGAAGGTGAGATGGGTTTCTTGCAGATAGCAAAGAGATGAATTTTGTTTTATAATCCATTCACTTAGCTTGTGTCTTTTGACTGGGGAGTTCAGCCCATTGATATTTAAGGTTATTATTGAAAGATGTGTGTTGGTTGCCATCATTTTGATTGCTGTTCATGTTCTCTGTCTAATTTTGTGTTTCCTCTATTATACCTTTATTTATTTTCTTTCATTGCCCCAGGGTATAGTTGTTTCTCTCTCTGCTCTCTGTATTTCTTCAAGTATTCTTTGAAGGGCTGGTTTTGTGGACATGTATTCTTTCAGGCTATTAGTGTCATGGAAGATTTTTCTTTCCCCATCAACTATAATAGACGTTTTTGCTGGGTATAGAGAAATACTTTGGTCCAGGATCTTCTGGCTTTCGTAGTTTGCAATGATAAGTCAGCTGTAATTCTGATGGACTTTCTTTGTGACTTGTTTTCTTTTGCTGCTTTCAGTATTCTCTCTTTGTTCTGTACATTTAGTGTTTTTACTATGGTATATCATAGGGCATTTCTTTTCTGATCCTGTTCATTTTGTGTTCTATGTGCTTCCTGTATTTGTATGGGGATGTCTTTCCTTAATTTGGGGAAATTCTCTTCTACAGTCCTGTTTAAGATCTGGTCAATACAATTAACCTGAAATTCTTCTCCTTCCTTTATGCCTGTGATACATAGATTTGGTCTTTTCATGATGTCCCACATCTCTTGCATATTACATTCCTATGTTTTTTTAAAATTTTCCATAATCTTTGCTTGAGTGGTCCAGTTCTCAACTTTATCCTCCAGTATTGATATTCTGTTTTCCATTTCATTCATTCTAGTGGTGAGGCTTTCCCCTGTTGTTTCAAGTTGGCTTATTGAGTTTTGCACTTCCTTCTTCATTTCTGCCTGAGTTTTCTTCAATGTTTCTATCTCTTTTGTGAATTCATTCAGAAGTTTATCCCTATCTTCTTTTAGTTCTTTGTTTGTTCATGTCTTCTTTAAATTCATTGAATTCCTTGATTATGTTTATGACTGTTCTTTTAAATCCAGTGTCCTGGGCTATCTCTAGGGGGTTCTCCTTATAGAACTGTTCTACAGGACTGGTGGAGTTTGGTGGGGGCGTAGTATTTTGGCTTTCCATTTTATTATTCTTTCTGATTTAGGCATGTGAATTTCTTTTGTTGTTTCTGATTCTGATATGAGAATTAAGTTGAAGTATGCTTCTGTTTGTATTATCGGGGTGCCTAGATCCTTTCCTTATTTGTTATGTAAAGCTAGTTGGTCCAGGTTTCAGGTTCTCTCAGGTTTTATTTTGGAGGGAACTGATGGCTTCAGATCAGCTAGTCAGGAGCACCCACAGAAGCCCAAGTCAGGTTCCATCAGATATACTCAGGCTTCCTTCTAAGGTTTGGACCCCTATTAGCAGGAACTCAGAGAAAATCTGGGAAATTTCCTAAAGGGGGGCGGGTTGGGACTTTTAGTTGGTCTGCTGTGTTCTCAGCCCCTATGCCAGAGGAGGCCAGAACCTAGAACTCTCTGGCGATCTGCTGAGATCCCAGCTGCTATATTGATGGAAGTCGGAACCCACCCTCTCAGGCTCTCTGCTATGATCTCAGCCTTAGCCTACCAAAGCCAGGTCTGCTGTGGGACCTTGGGAGGGGCCTCAAGAAATTTCAGGTAGGGGGATGGGTATGGCACAATTAGGGGAAGCTCACCACCACGTGGAGGCAGGATCCAGGTGCTCTCAGGCAGTCCCCTGTGTTCTCAGATGCTATGCCAGAGGGAGGCCAGAACCCAGCACTCTCTGGCAGTGTGCTTAGATCACAGCAGCCACACAGATGGAGGTCGGAGCCCACTCTGTCAGGCTGTCTGCTTGGATCTCAGCCTTAGCTTACCAAAGCCAGGTCTCAAAACTAATAAATTTTTTAAAGAGAGATTAGGGCTCACTATGCAGCCCAGGTTAGCCTCTAACTCACAATCTTGCCTCAGCCTCCCAAATGCTGGTCTTACAGGTGTATACCACCTCATCTGCGCTCCCTTCATTGTTAAAAGAGTGTTAGCCACCGAACCAGAAATCCTGAGTGGTTTTACCTTCCAGCTACACTTGAAATTGGCTAGTGTCCTTTGGCTTCTGGAAACTACCTTCACTGCAATTAACTCAGTACTGAGCACTCAGCAGGTGCTTTAATTACTCATTGATGGAAAGGATAGAAAGGAAAAAAGCTCATTTGCAGGTGGCTTATAATAGGTTGTCACAAACGCCTAGGAGGCTAGAAGAAATGTCTGTTTTTCTTTCTATAGTCACTTATTTCTAGGTGATTTTGGGCAAGAAACTTCGACGAGGGTAAGAAGTGACTCTCCTCTGGTCTCTAGCTTTGAGGAAGGCCAGAGGAAGGCAAATGGTATTTGTCATGGCCATAGGCTCACCTCCTGGAGAGGGAGGTTTGGAGGAGCAGGGAGATAGCATCTATCAATTGCTTAGGTTCCTGCATAGCCAGACCACACAGGCACAGGGTAATTGCTGGGGGAAGGAGGAGGGCAGGCACCCAAGAGCCAGTCCTTGTGCTCACCCAGCAGGATGTGAAAAATTCAGCTAGGTTCTTTTTATAGTTTCAATCATCCCTGGTAATGAAGATTCTGCAATTAGAACTCAGCTGGCAGTTGTGTTGGGGGCTTGTGAGAAGGAATAGATTCCTGGGTCTGCAGGAGGGCAAGCCTGTTTGTCAGGACAACTTGAAGGCGCCCCTAGGAACAAATGATGTGATGTGAGGACGAGAGCTATTTTTACAGTCTGTTTCCTAGCCATAATCACACCTCAGATAAATTCACTTGGGTATTACAACTTTTACATTTTATTTAAGCCACATCAGTTTGCAATTATCTGTCAAGATGGAGAGGAACATTAACACAGGCAACACTTAACCGTTTATGTCGGCTGCCACTAACATGGAATTTGTGACCATTTCACTGGGCTTGATTAGAATTTACTGAGATACAGTCTGTAAAGAGAGAATTTGTTGAAAAAATATTCTAAGTGGATTAACCTAGTTAAGAAGGTAAACTGGGGGCCACCGAGATGGCTCAGTGGGTAAAGGTGCATGGTGCCAACCTGAGTTTGATTCCCAGGACTCACATGGTAGAAGGAAAGAACCATCTCTTGCAAGTTGTCCCCTGACCTCCACCATGGCACGTGTATGTATGCACACACATGTCTACACACACACATACATGTGCAGAATAAACAAACTTTTGATTTTAAGAAGAGGATAAATTTTGTTTAAATAGTTAATCAGGGGACTAGAGAAATGGCTCAGGGGTTAAAAGCACTGGCTGCTCTTGCAGAAGACCTGAGTTTGAATCACAGCACCCACATGATGGCTAACAACCATATGTAACTCCAGTTCCAGGGGATCCAACGCCCTCTTCTGACCTCTGTGGGCACAGCATGGCATAAGTGCACTTACATACATTCAGGCAATACACTCATACACATAAAATAAAAATAATAAATAAAATATTTAAAAAATAGTTAAGTAGAAGACGAGGTAAACCTTTTACATAGTCATAGTCCATGCTGCATGTAATCATCTTATTAGAGAGGGTGTTTTATGAACCCTATTTTATAGGTAAGGAAGTGAGCCTTTTGTCCAAGGTCACATAGCTAAGAAGTGGCAGATCCCAGCTCTGAAACCAGCCAACTCTGACTCAGTCACTTGTTCTAAAGTATGAGGCAATAGGCTGGTTCTAAGCCAACCTCCTCTGATCACAGAATAACTCTGGTGTCTCTGCCTGGCATCACTGTTAGCAACCGGAGCTATCAGCATTTCTTTTTAAAGCACCTTTGCAGTAAAGAACAGGGGAAGCATTGGTTCCTTGATAAACTATTAAGTGTCTTTCTCATTCCCTGCTTGTATGTGAACCTCCCAATTCCTTCCCTGTTGGATTTAAAGCTCTCACTAACTCCCACTCTCTGTCAACCAAAACTGTATCATCCAAAAAGAAAACGCATCTGCTCAAACTGATGTTTCCATCCTGACAGACTTATCTGATGAGCCTGTACAAGCTGCCATTAGAGTTTTGTGTCTGAATGCCTCCTATCCCTTCCTCATCTGTGAACTCTGGGGTCATATGAAAACTGCAAACCTCCAGGTATGAGGCAGTAGAGAATCCATGAAAAAAAAAGAGGGGTCTGGAGAGATGGCTCAGAAGTTAAGAACACTGACTGCCTTTGCAGAGAATCCAGGTTCAATTCCCAACACCCATATGGCAACTCACAACCATCCATAACTCCAGTTCCAGGGAATCCAGTGCCATCTTCTGTCCTCCTCAGGCATTGTACGACATGGGTGCACCTACCTTCATGCAGGCAATACACTCAAACACACAAAATAAAAATAATAAATAAAAAATTAAAAGAGAGAACAAAAATTCACTGCTTGTCAGTGCTCCCATAGTTCTAGAATCTTAACAATCTATTCTGTATTTCTTAGAGGAGAGGTCACACAGGTGAGTCTGCTCATGAATGTATGAACCAGTTCCTGTGATATGAGGAATATTACCCTGCAAGTATGCATTACTCAGACCAAATATACCAGGATCCCAGATCAGATATAACCATCAAAAAAGCTGAGCAGTGTGTAGGCTGGTGGAGCACTTCCCTAGCACATGTAAGACCTTGGGTTCAATCCCCAGTATGATGTTACTATGCCAATGTTATCATTACCTGAACAACAATAATAAAAGACTAGCTCTTAAATTTAGTTTTTAAGAGTGGGCCTGAACTCGGAGGACACTCAGTCCCCCAGATATCTTTTGGAACTGTCTGTCCTCTGGAACTATGCTGATAAAACTGTCTGACTCTGGAACTCTGGTGCGTGCACGTGCACACACACACACACACACACACACACACACATCTTCAAAATTACTTTTAATGTGAAGTTCCATTTATGCTTGTAGTTGTAACAACGTAAATTTCATGCTAGTAGTAACATAATAACATAATAAAATCCATAAAGTGGTGGTGAATACTGGGCCAGAATACAAGCTGAAACTCAGAGATTCCAGGAAAAATAGGAAATTTTGAATGTTTTGTAAAAGCAGTGCTCTCTCTCTTTTCCTCCCGTCTGTCCCTCTTTTCCTTCCTCCAACTTTTCACTAAAAATATTATTAATTTATTATTTTTATTTTGTGTGTATGAATGTATTACTTGCATGTATGTAAGTGAACCCATGTCTTGCAATGCCCTCAGAGGTCAGAAGAAAGAGTAGAATTCCCCTAGAACTGGAGTTATAGATGATTTTTAACTGCCATGTGGGTGCTGGGAATTGAACCAGGGTTCTCTGCAGGAGCAGCCAATGCTTTTAACTGCTGAGCCATCTCTCCAGTCCCCTCTAACTTTTTTTATTGTTAAGAAAATAGTGTGAAGAAAGTCGTTTTGGCTTCAAACTGAATTTAGAGAAGGAGAAAACTAAGTGTAGTTTAAATGTAATTAATTCTATACTCATCCCATCAGGCAGCTCATCATGAAAAAATCTCTCACCCCCAGTTGACTCGCTCTCTAGTGTGCTCCCCCAGACTCCACTCAGTCTCACTACATACAGTAGATGGCAAACACAGAATACAAGTCAATTTTCATTCAAGTGAATCTGTGGTGGGAGAAATCTATATTAAAAGGAATCACCAACTACATTCCAAGGACAGCGATCCAAAGCTCTGCTTTCATGATCATCTGCTGTTTTGAATGTTGTGTGCCAAGGCTCATCACCATTTGTGTGGGCAATTAAGAACTGCCTGTCCATAGACAACGCATGATCAATATTGGCATGCACAATATGCAAAAGTTGGGGCAACATGAATGTGTCTGCCTGACTTCACATCACAGACATTTTCAGTAACTCAGGAGACTTGCTTGAGTGCAGGCCTGGGCTGGGTATGGCTGGAATGTGACCTAGGCTAGACAGCCAGGATGTGAGGGTTGTTTTGAAGAGGTAAGTCAAAGAGTAAGAACAAAATCAAACTCAAAGGGGAAAGAAGAGCTGTGCTGCCACTGATCTACACAGCTGTGCTTTGGGAATTAGACAAAGGCGCACCTCCAGGTGGATGCAGTCCCATGCAGGGCTCAATGGTAGGCAAACACACTTCGGCCTGACTTTCGGGCCCCACTTGATCCCTCAGCTGGATACTGATGCTCAGGACACAGTCTGTACAACTATGGGAAGTGGCCCTGGGGTCAAGGGTTAGAGATCCCTGAGGGATCAAAGGGGACTTTAGGGAAATGTTATGAGAACAAAATGCAGAACAATATATGCTAGTATTAAAATAGTCGCAGGAAGAAATGAAAGTAGCAATCCCTTTCTGCCCCCAGGCAACCACTGTTGAGTGAGTTAGAATAATATAGCAATAAATTTATCTATAACATTTCAATTTATTTTATTATTTTTATTCCATGTGTATAAGTGTATTGCCTGCATATATGTGGGTTCACCCATGTTGTGTAATACCTTCAGAGGTCAGAAGAGGGTGCCAGATCCCCTGGAACTGGAGTTATGGATGGTTTTCAGCCACCAAGTGGGAGCTGGGAATCGAGCCCAAGTCCTCTGCAAGAGCAGCCAGTGCTCTTAACCATAGAGTCATCTCTCCAGACCCTATATACAATATTTAAATAAGAGTAAATATATATTTATAGACAATTTGTATTTGCCTGAAGCATTTATATTGTACACAATTAAAAAGAATCTGGAGTTCTTTGGCTTAAACTAGGGCCTCATGAGGCCTACCACTAAGCACCAGCGCAAGCTCCTTATGCATACTTTGAGAACAGTCTTTATCACTTAACATTTGGTTGTTTGTGCAGTGCTAGAGATTGACCTGGGACCTCATGCATGCTAGACAAGGGCTCTACTACTGAGCTACACCTCCAATATTCATTTCAGATATTTTGAAGCATTTTGATATCTATGAATGTAAGTTAACCCCTTCCCCCTTAGCTATCTCTTTTGAGGCAGGGTCTTCCTGTAGCCCCAGCTGGCCTGGAACTCACTATGTAGACCAGGTGGCCTCAAACCCATAGGTCTACCCGCCTCTGCCTCCAGAGTGCTGGGTTTAAAGGCATACGCCACCATGCCTGGCTATGCCAGAGACAGAGACGTTCTCTAGTTTATTCAGTTTGCTGCTGAATGTTTAGATTCTTTCTGATCTCATATTGTTGTGCTGGTTCAGTATCCTTTTTATATACCTCTTGGTATGTCGACTGAGTAAGAAGAATGAAGTAGGATCACAGCACTATGTTCACTTTGGGTCACTGTGATCTAGAAAGCACGGCAGAGTATTTGATCTGGCAGGCTTCCTGCCTTCAACACACGTGCTGTGCAGAATGGTGGCTGCTGCTGAATGGGTGGTGGGGATAGTGGCATGGGCAGTGATTAGACAATGCATATCACGCTGAGAGAACCTCCCTCTCTGGAGAGAGCCCTAAGGTGGTACATGAAGTGACCCTGCCATGCCCACCCTCACACCCAGCCATGGACCACAGAAAGGCCTCACTCTACAGCCCTGGGAGGGTGACAGAGCAAAGTCACCAGAACTAGACTCAGAATACAGGCATTGCATGGCACTTGTGAATCCAGCTCCACTTGGTAAATTTATTTCTGAGAGAATGGGTCTTTTGAGATTCCTCTGGTCCAGTGGTTACAATCCATTCCCTGCGTCGTCACTTTATTTATACTTCCCGTGGAAAGTGGCTCAGCGGGCTGAATTATGCTGAATTGTGTGGCTCTTCTTCCAGATTTCCTAAAATGAGAAATTGAGGAAGAAGTTACATTAATGACCTTCTTTCTTCCTGAAGTTTCAATCAAATGATAGGAAAGCAATCTGCATAGTAATTATAATACCCCTCCAAGAGAATCCCTGTGCCTCAGCAGAGGAGAGCATGGAAGTCATATCTATAATGAAATTCAGACCCATCGCCTCTAAATCACTGGGAGGTTAATTCAGGCTGTGCAGTCACAATCAGAAGGGGCATGATATATAGCACACGGGTCACCAGGACAGCTCACATTGTTCTTCTCAACAGTGGAGGGTAACAGGAAATAAGCTAGTCACTTGGACATGGCTTGTGTTGGCAGATGCCTCCAAGATTGCTTGGTAAATGCCTGTGAAGGTACCATTGACTGCTCTGAGTTATGAATGGATGCCCTAACTTTTCTAGCATCTGAGCAGAAAATATACTGGCCAGAGTCCTTGTCCTAAATCCTCAAATCAAAGGATTGTAAGACTAATGGTACTAATGGGTCATATGTTAGAGAAGTACATATCCCTGGCCTTTGGGAGTACCTAAGCACAGACCTACATTGGTATGTCTGGCAGTCAATATGTAATGCTTGGCAGGGCAGTGGTGGTGTTGTGGGGGTGAAGGATAGTCTCATGGACTAGAGTAACATTCCTCACATTCTTTTGATTGTGTCAGTGAAATCGTATGGAGCCTTTACTTTCTCAGATGAAATGGTGTTCACCTTTTAAAGATGAAATAAATCATCATTCACCCTTCAGGGCTCCAATATTGATCAAAGAATTCCAACCTGAATTTTGCTACTTGCCTCCAGGATGCCTGGGCTTTCGGGTTGTTCCCCAGGAGTGCACTCTGCTTCTCTATTGCTCAGTTGCCTCCAGGTCCACCCAAGGACAGCAAATAGGTCAGGCCTTGGACATTGGGCCTACACACTGTCCAGCTAGGGTCTTCAAAACAGAAGTCGGTGTTGTTCCTTTTCTATTACTCCTGGTAAAGCTCCAGCCCAACAAGACCTCAAGAATGGCTTCTTTCCCAGAGTACAACAAAACTTGAAGTTCTGTTTGATCGTTGCAGGGCCTTGTGATAGGTGGTGTCATATGTGAGGTGGGCCTTTATGGAAGTGCTGAGAGGCACTGAACGACAAGTCATTCCATATGAACATCTACAGTGCAAGGTTCTGGCGGGGGGGCAGTGCTGGATTTCATGCTGTGATATTCTCTCTCTCTCTCTGTGTTTCTCTCTCTGTATGTCCTGTCTCTCTGTCTTTGTCTCTCTCTCTCTGTTTCTCTGTTTCTCTGTTTCTCTCTGTGTGTCTCTCTGTCTCTGTCTCTGTCTCTGTCTCTCTCTCTCTCTCTCTCTCTCTCTCTTTATTAGTCAGCACACCCATTCCTATCTCCTTTCCAGAGAGTTTTTCCCCCCATACTGATGCCTGATGTTAAGAATTTCCCCACGGCAGATGTAACAGACGACCACAAATTTTGTGACAGGAAGCAACAGTGATTTATCCTTGCAGTTTAAGAGACCAAATGCATGAAATATGGCCAAAATGAAGTTGTCAGTAGGGCTTCACTCCCTCCAGAAGTTCTAAGGAAGATTCCAGAATTCATTCCTCTGTCTCTTCTAGCTTCTAGTGGTGGCTGGCAATCCTTGGCTTGTGGCCACCCTTGCTCTAGGCTTGAAGGCCAGCATCTTCAGATAGTCCTCTGTTTTGTCTTTGTGCTACCCTCCTTTGCTGTGTGTGTGTGTGTTCTCTCTCTCTGCCTCCCCATCATAAAGATACGTGTGACTGTATTTAGAGTCTACTCAGATAATCCAGAAATATCTCCTCATTTCAAGATCATTAATTTAATGGTATCTCCAAAGTCTTGTCCCAAATAAGATAACATTCCAGCTTCTAGGGATGAGGACTTGATATCTTTGGGGCATGCTATTCATTAAAAATACTTCTATGCATTTCCTATGCTGTTATTCATATACAATAGGTATTTTTTAAAATAAATACTTCTTTAATTTAATCAAACCTTCATTGGAATGAGTCCCAGATATCCAAAAGATAATCCTGTATGGACTCATTGAACAGATAATTCTCCCTAGCCTTCCCAGTCAGAAGGAGGAAACCATGAGTGTTTAATGGCAGAGGCTTTCCCCAAAGTCAGCCTCCTGAATTGTCTCTCGAGCTTTCACCACTGGAAACCTGAAAGGAGAAATAAAAGAGAATGAGATGACCAAGTAAAAGGGAAAACCATTTGGGGCTATTTTTCTTGAAGGTAGAAGATGAGATAAAAGCCTTAGGGTAATAAAATAGAATGAGGATTCCTTCTGCTCACCTGTCCCTCGACTCCTAGCTATATGAGTAACTAAGCCAGACAGCTCTGGACCATCTGAAATCAGCTACTGCACTATCAGGTTTCTTCTTAATGATCAATCATGTATTCCAGTTTTCCCTAGAGTCTATCACAGTTTCTGTGGCTGTGTAATTCAGGCTTTTCTGCATAGATATGTTTCTAGTCACACCTTAGTCTCCCTTCCCAAAGGTGAGTTGGTATTGACACTGGTAGGTATCCAAAAAGTCCAAAAGGATTCTGAAGTTTGGGGTGGAAAAAAGAAAATGTTTAGAATCAGATTAAGACTAACAAGAATTACTAGATAACTAGGGTCATGGAAGATTAGAAGGCAGAGGAGGACAGGACAGTAATATTAGTTGAAGACACTGAGTAATTTGTTACCCAGAGATAACCAGACTGCTGGACAAAAGGCTTAAGCCGCTGAGAGAGAGGGCTGTTGCTTGCTCTTCGGCTTCAAGCATAATTATCTTCCATGATAAAACAAAAACAAAAACTCTCTCAACAACTTCAGGAAATGTTCCTCCACTCTCTAATTTGAATGAAAGCACCCCCCTCCCTTGACATACACTGAGACTCCTGAGGCCTCCGAGCAGAGACCGAGGATTCTCAAGTCTTATTTACCAGATAGGGTGGGATATAGTGGGTCAGCAGCCCCGAGGGCTCCAGGCTGCCCTCAAACCATCACAGCCCTACATTCTCGACTTCAGGCTGTACTGTTCTCTATGGTTCACTATTACCAATACATCTCAATTTGAAGTTCATCTCTTGCAAAGTGTTGCCATATTTCTAGGTGATATCATATGGATGACCCATGTTAGGGTTCATGACTCCACCTACTCCATTCTCACAAAAGTCACCTAAAATATAAATGAAGCTTTCTTGGTCTTTGCCTTCCTTTCTAGGTCTCCGGCTTTTGACCCTGTTGGCCATCCACCCTCTGAAAGTCCCTTCAACTGCTCTTATCACATCATCTATTCCTGGCAATGATTCTTTTCATCTCCTTCACGAGCTTTTTTTCTGTGAATCCTTTTCCTTTAAACTTGCAATGTTTGTCTTTATTTTGTTCCTTATATTTTGAAAGTGAAAAGAAATAGTATTGAGTCAGCTTGTTTCTTTAAAAAAATATTTGTTCTATGTATTTACAAGTCTTAAGTTGCTCTAAGGATTTCAAAAATTTTGAGTACTTTTTCCAAGGTAGTACTTTTTTGAACAATTCTTGGTGCTGTGGACCAGAAAACTCTTTCTGTAAACCTTATTCATTCCTTGAGGTTCTATCCTGGAATTTTTCTCTCATCCACTTTTATGCTTTCAACTACTATCATATCAGAATACCAATGAGCCTCAAATGTTTCTCTCTAGCCCAGCTTTCTGAATCCCTGACCTTCATATACAGCTTTTTTGTTTGGTTGGTTGATTGGAATTTTTGTTTGTTTTGGTTTATTTTTTGAGACAGGGTCTCCCTGTAGCCCCAGCTGTTCTGGAACTCACTATGTAGATCAAGCTGGCCTCGATCTCACAGAGATCTGCCTGCTTCTGCCTTCCAAGTGTTGGGATCAAAGGCATGCGCCACTGTGCCATATTTACTGAACATGTGATCTACATCCTCTTCCAGCACTGCAATTTTCACTTATTGAAAAACCGAACTCTATCACTCTAAGCAAGCTCCAGTCCTCTATTTGAGTCACTTTTACTGACTTATGCTTAACTTATTTTATGTAGTACTATATTATTAATTCATTAATTAGTGTGTTGATTCTATCTATATTATTATGTTTATATATATTTATGTATATATATTACTGGCACCACTATGAACCTTTGAATTCATTATCCTCATTGTCATCTAAAAATAATTTTTACTGTCATGTAAAATACAGAAAAATTCACAAACCCTAACTACACAGGTTGTTAAATTATTCAAGCCATTGTCCTGATCTAGATACGGAGCATTTACCAGCCTCTCAGAGGCCTACCCTCTGTGTTTTTCTTTCCCTTCCATCTTAAATGTAACCTCACTTCATGCATGTTTTGTCTGTTTTCCAGCTTTGTAAAAATGTCATCATAGAGTACATATTCTTTTGCTTAATATGTTTACATACTTTGTCCAACAACTCCAACTTGATTTTATTCATTTCTATTCTGTATAGAGATCCAATCTGTGAATCATTTATTTGTTTGTTCTCTAACTGATGGACGTTTGAGCTCACACTAGTTTGGAAATAGCCATAGATGCTGCTTGAACATTCTGGTACATATCTTTTGGCACACATACTTCTGAAAGCTTCTGTCCTTAGGTCTGTCATTTTCAATGCTTAAATGACTCATCAAATCCATGAATCACACAAGCATATTAGATAGCAAAGTAAAAGTTCAAAAAGCTCTTGATATGTTGTAGTGATTAGTCAAAATTAATGTAGTTAAATTTAACCTTGATAAATGTAATTTTTTTCCATTTTGCTTTAATAAATGTATTGCTGCACATGATGCCAGTTAAAATGGAAGGAGCTTAAAAAGCCCATAACATCTCTAAGCCCACATAGAAATTACAGTGCCCCAGTCTCACAGATGCTGATGAGGGTTTGGAAGTTGTAAGAGTCCAACTGACACTGGAAGATCTCTGGCTGTTGGCACTCGGGCGGGTGTGTAGGGCAGCATGGGTATGACACAGAAAGGGCAGCAAGCAAAACACTATGGGGAAGTGTGGGAAGCACACAATATTTTATTATTTTTATTATTTATTTTTATGTGTATGAGTGTATTGCCTGCATGTAGATAGGTGAACCTATGTTGTGCAATGCCCATGGAGGTCAGAACGAAGCATTGGATCCCCTGGAGCTGGAGTTAGGGTGGTTGTTAGCCGCCATTTGGGTGCTGGGAACTGAACCTGAGCCCTCTGTAGCAGCAGTCAGTGCACTTAATGGATGAGCCATCTCTCCAGCCAGGAAGCACACTCAAGACAGGAGCTTTTCTCTCCTAGCCAAAGGCAAACAAATAAACGGCATTGCCAGGATGATAGGGAGGCCTGAATGGGCACCAAAAGGAGATAAGGAGGCCTGGAGATCGAGGCTCTTTTGACGGGCACTCTCCACATTGTGTGAGATTTCCCTCCAATGATGCACACTGAGAGGAGGTTTTGCACACTGTTTAGCCCTGATCATTTTAACTTATGGACTTAACGTTTGCCACATGGGCTGGTTAGTTATTATTGTCACCTTCACACAACCTAGAGTCACCTGGGAAGAGGGCACCTCAGCCAAGGAATTTCCCAGGACAGACTGGCCTGTGGTCATGTCTGTAAGAGATTGTCTTGATTGATGATTGATGTGGGAGGGCCCAGCCCACTGTGGGTGGTACCATCCCCAGGCAGATGAGCCTGGGCCATATAAAAAATGTAAACTGAGCATGAGCCAGTTAGGGAGCCAACAAGCAATATTCCTCAGTGGTTTCTGCTTCACTTCCTGCCTTGAGTTCCTGCCCTGACTTCCCTCAGTGATGGATTGTGACCTGGGGAGTTGTATGCTGAATGAAATCCTTTTTTCCCAAAGTTGCTTTGGGTCAGAGTGTTTTTTATCATAGCAACAGAATGAAATGAGAACACCATGTATTTTTTAACTAAATCTTTTTTCAAGCTATGCCAAGAGCTGTGTAACGTAGCCTGTCGAGACACTGTTTGCTCAAAGTTATGCTAGCATATTCTCTAGGTTGGTGATTATCCTTTGACTGATGGCCTTCAGCCTTCCTTCTCTTTGAGGACTCTGTAACTTTGAGCTTAAACAATCCTGCTTCCCCCCGTAACCCCCCGCATGAGCTCCCATCTCTGTATGGGATATAATGACTTGTGGGTGTATGTGTGAAATACCCTGGGCATACAGAAATCTTTTTCAAGTAAGCATTTGATTTAACAATTTATAAAACTTCTGTCTAGCCAGCCTGGGTCAAGACAGACCATTACAACAGTTTCCAAAAACCCCTTCCAGACTGTAATCTTGCTCTTTCTCTAGGGGCAAATAGTCTCTTGACTTTTTATAGTATTAATTCCTTACTGTTTTTCATAGTGTTAATCCAAAAATTGCTTAATTTTGCCTTTTAAATTTTTATATAAATTACAGCCTACAGAATATATCCTGTATTGTTTGGTTCTTTCCACTAAGTATTCTATCTTTAGGATTCAGTTTTTGTTCAGTCCCTTGTTCAGCACTGGAATAAAAAAGACTCATTTTCCTTGTGTCATGTAGTTGTGCTTTCTCCCTATGATTTCCCTCAGTACAGCATTTCATAGTATGAATATTCCAGAATTTGTTATTTATTCTGCTCTTGATGGAGATTTAAGTTGTTTCTAGTTTTGAAGCTATTATTCAAAACTGCTGTGAACATACTTAAATGTAAACCCTGGAGCCTATAAATCTATGCTTTACTAGGGCAAAGGATTTGGAGGGGGATGGCTTGTTCCTAAATTATGCGTGTCATATTTTGCCAGGTGATGTTGACCGGTTTTCCCAAGTAGTCTGGTCAGGTTTAACTTCCACCATCACTGTGTCAGAATCCCTTGCATTCTGTCTGGTTGGTGAATGGTGGGGTAGCAGAGGGGCTGTAGTGCTCATTTCCCTGCAACTGTTGAAGTATCAGAGGGCCTAGCACCTTCTCAGTCTTGTCTTTACCTGAATTTCTGGCAGGTAACTGATCAAATCTCCCGGTTTTTCATTGTTGACTCTTTTTATTTTCCTCCCAGTTTATAGAAATTATTTAAGTATTATTTATTCTGGATATGAATTTCTTGTTGGTTGAAAAATATTCCTCTTTGAGGCTTGACTTTTCTCTCTCTTAAGGTTACATTTTAATGAGCAGAAGCTTTTAATTTCAATTAGGGAAATTTCAAACTTTGGGTATTGCATTTAAGAGCTGTTTCCTGGCCCAGAATTTGTCAAGCTGTCTTCTAAGTTATTTCTTGGGGGCTTGATTGGCTTCTCTCGTTGCATCTATGATATGCTTGGAACTGATTTCAAATTTTGTTTTTAAATTTCTAATTGGCACATAATAATTATATATATGAGGTACAATGTGACCTTTCAATGCATATATACAATGTAGAATGTTCAGCTGGGTGTGGTGGCCCACGCCTTTGATCCTAGCACTCAGGAGGCAGAGGCAGGTGTGAATCTCTGTGAGATCGAGGCCAGCATGGTCTACATAGTGAGTTCTAGGCCCACTTGGGCTATAGGGAGACTGTCTCAAAAATACCAAAAACAACAGCAATGCAGAATGTTCAGAGCAAGGTAGTTAGCATGTCTATTATCTCAAACATTTCTTTGTTTTAGAATGCTCAAAGTCCTCTCTACTAGCAATTTTTAAATGTACAATTAGGGCTGGAGAGATGGCTCAGTGGTTAAGAGTGCTGACTGCTCTTGCAGAGGACCTGGGTTCGATTCCCAGCACCCACATGGTGGCTACGAACCTTCCTTAACTCCACTTCCAGGGGAAATCGAGGCCCTCTTCAGACCTCCGCGGCATTGCACAACACGGGTACACTCACATACATGCAGGCAATACACTCATACACATAAAGTAAAAATAATAAATAAAATATTTTTAAAGAAATTAACCATTGTTGTGCTCTACACATCTACGAAATCAAGTTTTCTTATGTAAGTGAAAACACATGGTATTTTCTTCCTTCCTTTATTCCTTTCTTCTCTCTGTCTTCCTTTTTGTTTTAAGAGATGGAATATTTTTATTGAATTTTTGTGAATTTTATGTATTTTGATTGTATTAGATCCCTACTTCTACCTGTACCCCCTTACTAACCTCCCACCCAATTTCATGTAATATATATGCCTATAGAGTCAAATTTGTGTCCCCAAATGCCCTTTAGTGTGGGCTCATTCAGTGGAGCTTGGTCAACCTATCAAGAGTCTCGTTCTTAAAAGAGACTGACTCTTCCCCCTCCCAACAATATTGGTGCTGATACTTTCTCAAGTAGTGGGATTTCTTACCCACTTCCCCATGTCTGTGCTGGGATTTTGTCTGGCTTGAGCTTATGTGGGACTTGCGCATGCTGTCACCATTGCTGTGAGTACATAAGAGGAACTGACCAGCTGTCTCCTTGTGGTCATTCATCATCTCTGGTTCTTACAATTTTTCTGCCCCCTTTTGGCAGAAGTTTAACATAGGTGTCCTATTCAGGGATAAGCAGTCTGCAGCTTCTTATTCTCTGCATGTGACCAGTTGTGGTTTTCTGTGTTAATCATCATTTTCTGTATAAGGAAGCTTTTCTGCTAAGAGCTGAGAGATGCATTAATCTAAGAGTATAACAATACGTCAGTTTAATACTATATCTACTTAGCAATATAATAATACTAGGCTCTCCCCTATGGCCTGTGACCTGTCTAGCCTCAGGTTCCTAGACCTGATATCAATCTTAGGTATGGGCTCCATCCTATCATCCTATGAAGGGGACCTTAAATCCAATTAGAAAGTGGTTGGTTATACCCATAATATTTATGCCACTATTGTACTAGTTGGCATATCTTCCCAGGTCAGTTATTACTGTAGCTCCCAGGATTCCCAGCTGAGTAAGGTTGATGATTAATTTTCTCTTTAGGTAGCATGCAGAGCACCTTCTAGTACTATGAATGCTAGCCAGTAGAGACGAGGCTTTGAAGTAAGCACCAGCTTGATTTCTCTTTGTTCTATGGTTCATGTACATAGTGTCTTCAGCAATAAGGTCTTACCATCAAGTTCTGGTGGTAACTAAGAGTCAGGGCAATGGCAAGTATTGTTTGAGGGTTTATGGGACCCCAGGTCAATATCTTCAAAAGAGAGAGTCCATTCCTGGCCCTGGGCTTTTACTTTGCTAGCCTATAGTATCTAGTAGGGTATTAAGTAACAGTTTCCTTTGAGATAAAACCTTCCATCTTGGAGAGAAGCTGAGTCAACAACAGGATGTTCAAAAGGAAGGTAAACAACAGAATATTATAAATTTAGAAAGGTTAACAACAGGATGTTTTGAGGGGATCTGAAATATTCCATCCTGCAGAGAGGCTTCTTAACCTCTGGAAGTAAACAACTCAACAGCTTCAGTAAATCCCTGAAATTGACCAGGTTCAATAGGGCTCTCCCTCCCTAAGCATATACAAACCCTAAGACCTGCTGAGAGACTCTAAGACTAGCCAAGACACTTTGGAGAAGCAGAGACCCAGCTGAGCTGAGGAGCTGCAGGAAGAGGCTGAGACCAGCCAAGCTGCCTAGAAGTGACTGAAACCTGTTGAGCTGCCTGGAAGAGGCTCAGACCACCTGTGTTACCTGGAAAGGGCATGTTCCAGCTAGTTGTGCTACCTTTAGGTTGTACAGTGAGCTCCAGGTTTCAGGCTTTTATGAGCTGTCACCCATGCTGGAGTGGGCTTTGGTGCTATTGCTGTCTTTGAATCATTTATGCTCCTGTAAGTAACCCCAATAAAACTCATTGGTTCACCAAGTTGGATTTTGGTGCTGTCCTTGTTTTATTCTGTAATTGGTTCCCTATCTGGGGCAAGTAGATGGTTATTCAGGTCTCCCCAGGAATAGTTTTACATAACATAGGGATAATGTCCCTCAGTTATAAGGTAACTACTTTTAACCTCTTTTTGTATTGTATATGTATATACCTTAAGAAGCTTCTATAGTTTCCATATTTTTAAAGATTTATTTTTTAATTATTTGTATGTATGTATGTTTGTGCAAGAGAATATAAATATGAGTACCAGGGCCCATATTTCACATATACATTCCATTATACTCTGTTCTTATTCATCCCCTTCCTGACCTCCCCTGTGACCCTGGTCCCTTTCCCCCACCTTAGAGCATTCCCTTCTGCTCCTCTCACTCCTTGGCCCTCTCTTTATCTCTCGCTTTCTCCTCCCTCCCTTAAAGCATCTCCTGACCCCCTTTCAGTCATCAACACACACGAGAGAGAGAGAGAGAGAGAGAGAGAGAGAGAGAGAGAGAGCCTGATTTATTATATAGAGCACAAATACTAGAACATTGTATTTGTCTTTCTGAGTCAGCTTATTTTGCTTACCATACTGATCTCAGTTACATCCATTTTACTGCAAATGTCATGATTTCATTTTTCTTCACAGCTGAATAGCATTCCACTGTTTATGTGCACAACACTTTCTTTGGGTTTGAGACTTGGCTTTCTTTGTGGTTCTCTATTTCCCTCATCCATAATGCAAAGGGGCTGAACTGAAGGGAAACTTGAGGGCCTTCAGAGTCCTTTTCAACTCTAAGCTATGTGGTTAAAATGAAGTCTTTTCTCACTTGAAAAGGTGTTAATGGTCATTTGCTTCCTTTGGACTGCTGTCATTTCTAATGAGACCTTTCTGAGTTCACCTCTCAGCATCTACAGTTACTCTGGTCCCCCACCCCACCCCGTTGCTTTGCAAGGTGGCATGCTAGCCCTTGGGACAAGGCTTCAAAAAGAACTCATTGATCCTGAACAAGCTTTATCTCCCTAAAGGATTCATGGGGACAGATTAGCTATTTAAAACCTATGAGCAATTTTTCTAGTAAAGAAACTTGTATGACTTATCTAACCCCATGGTTTTCCAAATGTATTTAAGTACAGAACTCTCTGCAAAAATGTATATTAATGACACGTCTAGGATCTGCTGGCTTAACAAGTCCCCTTGAGTTTGAATAGCAAGTAGATGCCACGATGGCTTTGGTGGGAGCATTTTTAAAACATGATAATGCTATGTTGAATTACCCCATTTCTGGGTGTCAATTTTTTGTGACCTGAAAAGTGATTATTAGGATTAGATAACCATCAAAGTAATCCCTTCCCCAACTCTATAAACAGCTGCAAAGATTCCTTTCAGTTGACCAGAAGAGGGAAGCAGAGGACCTGAGATGGCACATGCAATCCCTAAGTGACTTAGGAACAAACCTAGGAACACAGGGCAGAGAGTCTGCAGGCTTACCTTGGAAGGCTGTTTTTGAAACAGATTGATCTGTACACAGTTCAAGCGTCATTTTGAGAACAAGGGCCCTCACTGCAGGAAGCCATCACCCCAGACCCTTATAGGAAACAGGAGCAGCCAGAGACAATCAGGAAGAGACTCCTAGAGATACCAGGAAATAGTATAGCAAGATCAGGAAAGGAGCAGACCTGGTCAGAGCTGAGCCTGGGCATCCGGAGTGCTGGGATTACAGGTGTGCCCACCACAGCTGTCCTACGTTGATCTTCAATAATGTTTTCCCTCTTGGGCCTTACTGTCTTCTCTCATTCAGAGGTTAGCAAGCTTTGGATGTAAAGGGCCAGGTAGCAAATATATTAGGCATTGCAGGCTGTGTACAGTGTCTGTTTCTTTCCATTCCCTTAGCACTAAAAAAATGTATTTGTGTGTGTGCTTGTGTGAGTATATGTGTGTATGTGTGCTGATATACATGCCTGTGCGTATGGAGGCCAGAAGATGACATCAGATCCCTTGGAGCTGGAGTTGTAAGTGTTTGCAGGATGTTCAGCTTGTTCATGGGTACTAGGATTTTAATTCTGGTCCTAGTAATTGCACAGCAAGCACTCTTAACCGCTGAGCCATCTCTCCAAGGCCCCATCCTGCTCCTTTCATCTATTAAAAAAAAAAAAAACAGAAACGAAAAGAACTTTTTGCTCATCTCCACCTGCTTCCCTGGGCCCGTGCAACTCTCAGGTATCTATCCAGAGTAAGTCGATAGCGCCCTCCATGCCTTGACTCCCCCAGCCTCATTCACCCTTCCATCTCCCCTTCCTGTCTCTCCTCCTAGCCTGGGTCTTGTCCCATTCCTTGTCTTGGCACGCCAGACACTGAGGGACCCACCACTGCTTCCTGAACCTTTGCATCCAGACCAACCCAGTTCTTTCTGGGGTCCCCAGGAGCCCTCAGGGCCTGGTCCCGCCCTCACCTCCCTCTGCTTTCCTGTACAACCTGCCAGCCCCTTTCCTGGACTCCAGGGCTAACCTTTCCGCTTCCTGATCCTTTGCATCCATGCCAACCCAGTTCCTCAGTGCAGTCCCCAGGGACCGTTGGGGCCTCTTCCTGCCCCCATCTTCCTTTGCATCTCTGGATGGCACAGCCACCAGCTGCCCTAGACCAGCATCTTTCCTGGACCCTGCTCCCAGGCCAGTCCAACCTCCAAATTCCTGAGGCCAAAATCTTTCCTGGAGGGACCCAGACCTTAGGAGAAAGCCTGAGAGCGTCTGATCCTCATATGACTTGGGCCTCTGTGGGAACTCCTAAAGACAAAAGCTATCTGGCCACTCCAATATAAAATTAAAAGAGAGAACGGGAAGCTTAGAGAAACCAGCTTTTCATGCCCAAAAAGTAACCAACAAAAACACACAAAGTTTACAAGAAGAAGCAGACCTAAACTTGAAGGCTTAAGTCTCACACAAGAATCAGAAACTACAAAAGAAATTCACATGTCAAAATCACAGAGAAAAAATAATAACATGAAAAACCAAAAGAACATATCCCCCACCCCACCAAATACCAATAGTCCCCTAGAGGAGTACAATGAGAACCCCCTAGAGATAATGCAGGACATGGAACTCAAAAGAACAATTATAAACATGATAAAAGAATTCAGTGAATTTAAAGAACACACAAACAAAGAAATCAAAGAACTGAAGGAAGATAGGGATGAACTACTGAATGAATTCAGAAAAGAGCTGCGAACATTGAAGATTACTCAGGCTGAAATGAAGAAGGAAGTGAAACACTCAGTAAGCCAATTAGAAACGACAGGAGAAAGCCTCACCAATAGGATGAATGAAATGGAAAACAGAGTATCAAGACTGGAAGATAAACTGGATGAACTAGACCACTCAAGAAAAGATAATGAACATTTTAAGAAATCACAAGAATGGAATACACAGGAATTGTGTGACACCATAAAAAAAAACAACAAATTTACGAATCATAGGCATACAGGAAGGAGAAGAATTACAAGATAATGGCAAGGACCAGATCTTCAACAAATCATGGAAGAAAATTTCCCAAAATTAAAGAAAGACATGCCCATACAAATAAAAGAAGTATATAGAACACCAGAAAAGATCAGAAAAGAAACTCTCCATAGCACATCATAGTAACAACACTAAACATACAAAACAAAGAGACAGTACTGAAAGCTGCAAAAGAGAAACAA
>NW_008329136.1:813969-815233 GCF_000622305.1 Nannospalax galili
GACCTTCTAGTCTGAAAGAGTTATTTACTTTCTTCAAATATACATAATAGAGCTACAAAATTTTAATTTTTAACTTAACCTCAGGCAATTTCTTAGGACAGAGGCAGAAGGCAGCCATATTATTTGACAAAACATCATAGGAATAGCCTCTAGCCTATTGCTGTTAAAAAAAATTCCTTGTTCCTTTCTGAAACATCTTGAATCACATTACTCTCAATGCTACAGGATTCAAGCTCCTATCAGAATTGCCCACTAAGCCCTGTTTACAGCATTCAACTGCTTTTCTAGTCCAAAGTCTTCCACATCTCTCAAGAAAATGTGGTCAGTTTCTTCAGAGCAACAGCTCACTCTCTGGTACCAGTTATACCACTCCTTGGCATATACCTAAAGAACTCATCCTATTGCAGAGACACTTGTACATCCATGTTTGTTGCTGCTCTTTTCAAAATAGCTAAGAGATGGAAGCAACCTAAGTGTCCCTCTATTGATGAGTGGATAATGAAAATGTGGTTCACTTATACAATGGAGTTTTACTCAGCAGTAAAGAAAGATGAAATCATGAAATTTGCAGGTAAATGGAAGGAACTAGAATCTTATACTAAGTGAAGTAACACAGACTCAGAAAAAAAATCGACATATGTTCTCCCTCATATGTGAATCCTAGAATCAAACCCTGATAAGTGAGTATGTATCCAGACATAATTACACGACCCAGGATAACGGAAAGGAAACAGGGAGGTAATATGAAATCATGAAATTTGTAAGTAAATGGATAGAACTAGAAACTGTTATACTAAGTGAAGTAACACAGACTCAGAAAAAAAATCGACATATGTTCTCCCTCATATGTGAATCCTAGAATCAAACCCTGATAAGTGAGTATGTATCCAGACATAATTACACGACCCAGGATAACGGAAAGGAAACAGGGAGGTAAAGGAAGAGAAAGAACCTGAAAGAGAAGAACAGTAGGAAAAAGGCGTTAAAAAGGGAGAGATGGATAAAAATTGGGTTAGCTTAAGGAAGGGGGGAAGGAAGGGTGTACAAGGAACCTAGGGAATAAAGGGAAAGAAGGAGCTCAAGAGAGGTAGGACCATAGGAGAAGGATATTATCAAGGGAGAAAGGGGAAAAATGGGGTCACCTTAATTGGGGAAACCATGATGGAAGGGTGAGACAATGAAAGAGATAAATAATGCTTAGCTAGTTTTAAAAACCAGAAGGAACCATATTAGTCCAACAACCTACTGACAAATTATACATAGC
>NW_008329136.1:815320-816020 GCF_000622305.1 Nannospalax galili
TAAAGTACCGGACTGGTAGAACTAACCTTCTTGTATGTTTAACAAATGTACTTTGAGGCCTATACTAATTTGGTCAGAGGGACATAAAGGACAGTTTTTTCTCCTTGCCCTCCTAGGTCGACTAGTTCCAGGGGACTATGAGCATCTCTCAAAATGTCCTGTAATTGTGGTGGGTCACCTGTCCTCTTGATCACGGAGGCCAAGAAGACCCCACGAGATGGACTTGAACCAGTGTCCAGTCTACTAAGAGGAGGGTCAACACGGAGGAATCATTTTCTCCATGCTTCCAAGCGAAGCTGGCCTTGGTCGAGCAGGACCTTTGACTTATCTTCACATAGGTGGGACTGGTAGAAGAAAGGAACCAGGGGCTCCTCCCAAGCCCATCTGACCCCTGAGGAACAGAACCTCAAACGACCTTAAGAGTAAAAATAAATTGGTTTATCTGGTCCAACTGTATGGCCTTAAACCCCCAAAAGGAAAGTATAACCAAAGATTAAAGGGGCCAATGTAATTTTTTAAGAGTCCATATGTATATCTAAAGGCTACATAACAAACAACAATGCCAGATAGGGGATAACTTCCTTTGAGTTGTTGGCCAGGGTGGCCAAAGGGACTCCCAGATAGAACTTGGAAAATGAACAGCAGACCCCAATCTTATCTAAAGGAGTATTGACTACTGATTGCTGCTAGAAGAGGGAGA
>NW_008329136.1:816373-819880 GCF_000622305.1 Nannospalax galili
TTAAATGTATTATATTTGAGGAGGAAGCATGGAAATTTATGTCATGCTAATTAGTGGAAGTGTTAAACATTCCCATTGAAATCTACCCGATGACTTTATAGACATACACAGGCGCCAAGGATCTGAGTGCAACCAATTATGATTAGTAATAATCAGATACATACAGGTTAGAGATGCATGTGCATTGTTAGGTCTGATGTCTTCCCCCCAAACTCTGTTCATTACCAGCATAGTGTGCATTTCTTTCATTGGAGCCTGGCTACTCTTTTCATTGCATGTATAACATATCATCTACCATTTCTCCATGGTGAATGAAGCAAGATGCACAAGTGAACTTATTCTCAAGCTGCTGGAGTAACTCATGCAGGAAATACTGTATTGCTTTTGTTTGTTTTTGCAGTGCTGGGGATCAAATCTAAAGAGCCTTGTGCATGCCAGGCAAACACTCTACCACTGAACTACATCCCAATCCAAAATTTTGAATTTTATCAAAAGATTATTATTCATCCATTGTGATTATAAATCTTACCCACTGGGAAAAAATGATATGTCATATTATATAATAATATTTTTTTCAGTCCCATTACTTTTGCATATTGGGAATGAAGTTTTCTTAGTTGTGAATATATGATTCATTTAATATAGATCAGTATAGCAGGTTTCTGATTCCAGATGAATAAATAAGATTGCGTTGAATTTCAATATTCTTTATTTTTTTCTTTTGGTCAGATTTTTGTATTAGTGCTACCTTAGTTCTGTTAAAATTCAGTAGCATAAAGCACACACAGTAGCGTAAAGCATACACACACATATATATATATATATGTATATTTAACTTCTTGATTAGATGCCTATACTGTACAATGGCCTTCAAAAATGACTAAATCTCGGAGTGGTTGTTAATCCTGGTTATTATTTTTTTGCTTTAGTGTATTGGTTATCTTCATTGTTTTCTCCTTTTCAAAGAATCTTTTGCCTTTGTTTTAACTTCTTAAATGAATAATTCTATTTTTTCACTTTTTCTTTAATAAGTTAGAAAATTTAGAAGTATCCATTTTTATCACTTGCTGCATCTACTGCTCCAACTTGGATGCACAAGGTAGGTTGGTCTCCACTAGAAAGCACCCTTTCCCTATAGAGCTTAGGGGGAGCTCTCCCTGGTACTAAGATCTCCAGGTAAGCGCATGTCAGTAACCAGGAGAGTCCTACCTCCCCATCACTCTGCCACATCATTCTGCTTTATTTCTACTGAAGTTGATTAATAGCATATAGTGTGTGAGAAATGTTCTCGTTTTCATTATTTTTAAAGTAGACTATATCTGTAACCTTTATTTTGACATAAGAGCTATTTGGGAGTTTGCCCTTCACCTTAAAATGGGTGGTTCATATGTTTGTTTAATTTCCAGTTTTATTAGTCTGTGAGATGATAAAATGGCTCATATAAATTTTTATGCTTCAAAACTTATTGAGTTTATTTTTGTGTCCTATTTTTTGGTAAATGTTCCCCAGAAGCTTAAAAGGATGACATATTTTTTTCTTTATAATGAAAAAAAATCTGTGATTTAGGTTTTCCATGTTTCTTGATGATTTTTATTTATTTCAGCTATCAAAGGTTGAGATATGTGTGTTTAGAAGCCTCATAAATATTATGTCTCAAGCATTTTGTCTTCTGTTTCTGGAATATTTTATTACTGTCACGCAGAGGTTTCTAGCTGATAGATATTTATTATAGATTGTAACTTTGTTCAGTATAAAATGTTTTTCTTTGACCCATTTAAAGTTTTTGTCATGAATTCCATCTGTCTGAAATAAGCCAACCCATCTCTCTGTTTCTCTGAAGAGGCAACCTGAGAACCACTGGCCTGGGGCTCTAATGTTTCCAGGACCCTTTCTTGACTGCAGGAAAGGAGAGAATGATACCCCACATGCCAGCTGAACATGAAGGGGAACAAAGAAGAACATGTTCATGAACCCCTCAAGGAGCACTAAAATGACTTTACTGGAGCCAGAAATCACCTACCTGTCAGCCAGCTTAGAAATTTCCAGATGTCACAACTTTCTCCATAGTGGCTGCTTGTGAGAATGTCCTGGTCCGTGGAACTGACTCTTACACCCTTGATGTTGCCCATGCTTTGACACAGTTAGACAGGTCCCTAAACACTCTGAACGGAGAAGCGTGAGGAGCAAGGTGTAAGACGGCCTGAGAACCCTGACAGGAAGTTCCGTTTCCTTCCCCCTTAGTGTGGTTAATAGTGGTTTAAGAAATCTGTGCATTTAGTTTTATGTGTCAACTTGACTGGACTGAGGGATGACAAGGACCTGGTAATAACATTATTCTTGGTTGTCTGTAAAAGTGTCCTAGAAGAGATTAGCATTTGTATCAGGAGACCGAGTATCACCTAAGTCAAACAACCCACAAGGATACGAATAGAACGAAGCAAAAGTTTGAACTAAGACATCCATTTTCTGCCCTCAGACATCAGGACTGCTGGTTTTTGAAACTTTGGGTGTAGACAGAGACTTGCATGAATTTACTGTTTAATCTTGAACTGGAATCACACCCCTGGTTTACCCAAGCCTCTAACTTAAAGACAACATATCACAGGCTTCAGTTCTCATAACGGTGTGAGCCAGCCTCATTATAAATCTTGTGCTGGATAGTTTTAGTGTCAATTTGACACACCTGGGTTGAGGGAGCCTCAGTTGGGGAATTGCCTCCATAGGACTGGCCTATGACCATGTCTATGGGGCATCTTCTTGATTATTGAGTGATGTGGGGGCGCCTAGCCCACTGTGGGCGGTGCCACCCATGGGCGGGTGGTCCTGTGTTGTATAAGAAAGCAGGCTGAGCCTGCACTCCCATCCTCAGACCTCTTGGGGTAAGTCCATAGCGCAACCCTCCGCGCTTTGACTCCCCAAGCCACATTCACCCTTCCATCTCCCCTGCTGTTCTCTACTCCTAGTTTGGGCCCTGTGCCATTCCTAGTCTTGGGGCCCCAGACACCTGGGGAACCAATACTGCTTCCTGATCCTTTTCACCCAGAACAACTTAGTGCCTTTCTTGGGCCCCAGGACCACCGCTTTGGGACCTGGCCCCGCCCTCACCTCTCTCTGCTTCCCGGGACCTGCACCACCGGCTAACTCTCCTAGCCTGCACTCCTATCCTCAGGCCTCTTGGGGTAAGTCTATAGCGCAGCCCTCCGTGCCTTGACTCCCCCAGCCACATTCACCCTTCCATCTCCCCCACTGCTCTCTACTAGTTTGGACCCTGTGCTATTCCTAGTCTTGGGTCCCCAGACACCTGGGGAACCAATACTGCTTCCTGATCTTTTTCACCCAGACCAACTTAGTGCCTTCCCTGGGCCCTAGGAGCACTGCTTCTGGACCTGGCCCCACCCTCACCTCCCTTTGCTTCCCTGATCCTGCAACACCCACTAGCCTCTTTCTGGGGCTGACGCCTCTTTCTGGGGCTCCGACGCTTACCTTTCCTCTCCCTGATCCTTTGCA
>NW_008329136.1:825846-829862 GCF_000622305.1 Nannospalax galili
TAAGCTGAATAAACCCTTTCCTCCCCAAGTTGGTATTGGTCAGAGTGTTTTGTCATAGCAATGGAGAAACAAACTAGAACTAATCTCCTATGTGTATTTCTACATATCAAGTTGTTTCGGTGGCTCTGGGTAATTGACTAGTATAATGACCTGTCCATTCCTACCTAATCCTAGTCCTTGCTCTGGGTTGGGGAAGTGAAAGATGCCTGAAAAATTCATGATGTTACTGAAGGGTGCCCAGCCCCAAGAAGGCGCTCACAATGAAACAAATTTCTAGGCTTGGTGACACAGCATCTTAGGCAGCATAATGCAAAGAGACAGTATGATTGCACAACCCTGGCTATGTGGCAGGAACCTCATGGGACTCTGTTGTCTGTCTCTGACTTGTCCTCAGTCACTTTCATGACATAGGAGAGTAGGCAGGGGCCATTTACTTCTCAAGACCCTTTTGCAAGTGACTGAGAACATATGCTAGCTTGTGAGGTGCTGGTGGAACTGAGTGCAGCGGGTGTGCATCTTGGTGAGTGCAAAACCATAATAAGCACAGCCAATATACAAAAGTGGGCAAAGATTTATTACCTCCAACAGGCAAGGAGTGCACGGGGTTTATTTCCAAAGCAGTGCTCTCTCCTGGTGAGGAAGCATGGAGATTGTATTCAGGGGGTGGGGGAATCCTATGCATAGTCACGTAGGCGTGAGGCCATTCCATAGCATGCTTAGTTAAGGAGTACATTCTTGAGCATGCTCAGTTTAAGGACATTTATTTTAAATGTGAAGCACATTCTTAAAAGATTAGAGTGATGGATGGCAATGCTTCTGGGCATGCTCAACTTGCAACACAAAGTTTCAGCTGAGAATTAAGGAAAGGATGCTTTGAAGGTGCATTAACACAGGGGTCTGCACTGAGGTGCCAGTCTTGCCTAGTAGCTGACACTCTTGGAGCTGTTTGGATTAACAATGCACTTACACAAAACAAAGGGGTACATTGAAGCATAGTAAGAACTGACCACGAGCCAGCTGTCCCTTCAGTGCAGGCTGTTGGCAGATGACCTCCACCTGCTTCTGCTGCAGGAACCCTCTTGCCAGGGTGGCCCACCCTTGCTGCCGATGGAGGGATTAAAGAACTTGCTGTTGTTGGAGAAACATGAGAGAAAAAGTTGCACTCATCCCAGAAAAGCTCTCCAAAAATATAAATTCGGGAAGAGAGAGAATAAGTATTAAAGCAGAACATGATACCCATCACAGGAAACCCACTAAGAGACTGCAAAGACAGGAAGTAAGATTCCAACCCATTATGCACGTGTTTTCAAGTTCAATATTAAGCAGTCCTCAAGTGAGAACGCAAACACTTTGTGTTATGTACAGTGCACTCTAATCTTATCATGGCAACTGGGGAGACCACCTCTGTTCATTCTATCTGGAGGAGAAACAGATTTCTTGTATCTTTATGACAGATCATAGTTTTGTGAACTGGAACAAGGTAGTCACTAAACTTAGGCTAATAGGGAAGAAAAAGGAATTTTTTCCATGTGTCATAGTTCTTAACTGACACGCCCTGAAGCAAGAAAACAGATTAGTAGGAAAAATACAAACAGAAGTTTATTAACATGTAAGCAGTCCACCCTTACTTAACCACTGGGATAGAAGCCAAGACCACCAGCAGATGCCCGAAACTGGATATTACCAAGTTTTTTAAAAAATATATTTTATTATTTTTATTTCATGTGTATGAGTGTATTGCCTGCATGTGTATAAGTGTTCCCATGTCATGCAATGCCCATGGAGGTCAGAAGAGGGCATTAGGTTCCTCTGGAACTGGAGTTAGTTCAACTAAATGGTTGTTAGCTGCCATGTGGGTGCTGGGAATCGAACCTGGGTCCTCTGCAAGAACATCCAATACAGTTAACCACTGAGTCATCACTCTAGCACCCAGACTTTTTTTTTTTTTTTTTAATATGTTATGTACTTACATAATAAAGTTTAGGTCATGAAGTAGACTCAGTAATGTAACGGGTTTATGTGACATTGCTCCTTGTTCCTCTCCCTTCCTTTGTCCTTTGGCCCCTCTCTGGTTCTTGGTACTGAAGAGAAGGCTTTGCTTAGTTCAGGTTAACCAGCTGCAGGAAAGTAAAGTCCACAGTGGTGTTCTCACCAAAGAAGGAAGAGCACATATCCTGGATGAGAAAGCACAGCACATGTGTTTCCCACACACTGTCTCACTGTACCTGCCTGTTTCTTCTACAACCTCCTGAAATAGAAATGTGAGACAGAGGGTTGGAGAGATGGCTCAGTGGTTAAGAACATGTACAGTTCTTGCAGAGGATCCAAGCTTGGTTCATAGCACCCACATTGGGGGGCTCATAATCATCTCTAATCCAGGGACCCCGATGCCCTCTTGTGGCCTCTTTTGGCACCTGTACTCCTGTTCACACACACATATGAATGTAATTAAAAATAAAAATAAAATAAAAATAAATGTGAGATAGAGTGCCTCTATAGTCTCCAGGGCCAGAACTAAATAAACAACCCTGATTCTTTCTACCAATTTCTGTCTCCCTTATATTCGTAGAGCCACAGATTTCAGGAACCTCTGATTCCAGTGATAATGAAAGATTAACAACAATAATTTACCCTAGATCTTAGCAACATCAGCCTATGACTACTTCCTCTTTCCTTATTATGATGAATTTACTTCATTTTATTTTATTTCCTCCCTTTGGCAACATCATTACCCTCACCCTTTGAAGTGATGATGTAAAAAACTCAGCTCTTACCTCAAAAAGGGTAAGAGACAGATTATTCTGGAGCCAAATATTAGTGACCATGGCCCAAGGTCACAGATTTAGGTTGCCCCAAATTCCATGTTACAACATGATAACAATTTCATAAAGTCTTTGTAACAACAGAACAAAGGAAGTCATAAATCAAAACCCTTTTGCAAATACATTGATGGGTCACCAGGCAGGTGGGTTACAGCAAAGTATAGAAACCTCTCCTGTAGACACCCAGTGTTACCTGATGACATTCTTGGGTTTTGGATTGGTGGAAGCTAGGGTTTCTGTTCATATATGCTAAAGAATTCACTCGATAGTCACACGACATTAGGTCATACACAGAGGTAGGCAATAAATGGCCAGCTGGGGGCTAAAAATAGCCCAAGATACTTAGCTCTGGAACTGCCACATTCCATCCTCTCCACAATAACTGAAGTTCTAATCAGTCAATCAGCCTTTGCAGAAGTTTTGATGTAAGTGCTGCTCCTTCCCAGTGTTAGAACATGGGCCTGCACCTTAGACCAAACCCTTCCCTGCAGTGCCCTCTGGGATGGGAACTTAAACTGTGCTGTGGCTAACAGCAGCCCCTGATTTATGGTCCTAACCAGGACCTGACTCTTCCATGGTTCTCCATCGTGCTCTATCATGTTCCATCACTTAGGTAGGCTATGGTGGACGAAATCACACCATGTGAAACTTCCTGCAACCCCTAAAAAGTTATAACAAGTTGGCTTTTGTCCTTTGTTCTGGGCATTGGTCCAAGCTGCCTCAGGGATATTCTCAGGGAGGTGCTCTGAAGGCTGCACTGAGGAGGCTTCCCACCCACATCCTCTCATGGTGGCAACCTCTCTCTCTCTCTCTTTCTCATTCTCAATCTTAATGAAGTTACTCTTTAGGCTTTACAGGGAAGCTTCTCCTTCACCTAAAGGCCCCATCGTGTTCAGATCACCATATATTATATTGTTTCTGCCTAATGCTCTTCCTCTAATTTTGGGGTCTGCTCATGGGTGTAAGGCCCTTTCTCATAATAAACTGCAACGTCTGGAGAGGTTTACATGTGAGCATAAATCTTTCTGGACTGACTGACTTGCTGCTCCTTTTAAAAAATGTTCTTTATTTTTGAGAATCTCATATGTGTATACAAAGAACTACAATCTTATCTACTTCCCATATTCCCCTTCAGCTTTCTGTATCCTTCCACCATAGCCCTCCCAACTTTGTGTCTTTTTTTTTTTTTTTTTA
>NW_008329136.1:829893-856441 GCF_000622305.1 Nannospalax galili
TGCCCATGTTTGTATGATATGAGGCCGTATAGTGGAACATAGGACATCTACCAGTTGCCATATCCTCAATAAAGAATGATCCTCCCTCCCATAGCAACTATCCACTGCCAAAAACTCCTCAGTATAGAGTGGGTCCTAGATATCAACTACCCGTCTATTCTGGGATTTGAGGTAACCACAACTGAGTGAGTTCATGATTGTGACAGCCACGTTGTGTCCAGAAACAGCATTTCACAGCACTCCTTCCCATCCTCTGGCTCTTAACATTCATTCCACCTCTCCTTCCATGATGTGTGATGTTCCCTGAGCACTGGTGGTAGCCGGGTTAATGAGATTTCCCTTTTAGGGCTGAATACTCAGTTTCTTATTCTCAGCATTGTGACCAATTATGCATCTTTCTCTTGACTGCTGTCCATTGCAAAAAGAATTTTCTTTGACCTAAATTGAAAGTAACCCCGGGTCTATAGGTATAAACATATTTAGAAGGCAATTTCACAGCACAATCATTTAGCAAAATAACAATGTATGTGCCACCCTAGGGCCTGTGACCCCTCCAGCCATAGGTTTTTGATCAACTTTATAGTACCAGTCATGAAATTCCCTCCCGTTGAGCAGGCCTCAAATCCAATCAGGAAGTGGTTAGCTACTTCATAATAGTCATGCTACTGTTGCACCAGTGGACACATCTTGTGCAAAGGTCAGTATGGCAGTATGCAGTATCCCGTGCTGGATAAAACCACTGATGTCTTTTCTCCTCCAGCAGCCTGTATGGTACCTTCCAGTACTATGAAAGTCAGCCAATAGGGAGACAGCTTCCTGGTTGATTTGAGATTGATGTTTCTGTGTCCTGCAGCCAAAGTGTGTGGTGTCTTCAGCAATAAGGTCTTATCATACAGTTATGGTGGGTAACCAAGGGCAATGGCAATAGCCTATGCTGTTATGGAGACCTCTGGGGTCTCCCTGTCCTATAACCCATAGGGAACTAGCCCATGCCTTGTGCTCTGGTGTTCATTTAATAACCCATAAGTCTTCTAAGAGTGGCATTATCCACCCATCTTCTTTTATTATATTTAACAGCCAGGAACTTTAGTTCACAGACGTCTTTAAGAGTAACACAATGTTTCATACAGAACATTCACAATAGCCATGCTCTGGGTTTTGGATGAGTGAGTTTACTAAGCATACAGCAAGCAGGACTAGAAGAAGAAAACAGTAAGTGGCAAAAGATAGCAGAGCATCAATCTAGACACTTTTATCCAGCAGAAACTCATGGAAAGGTGGGGCCATCAGCTGGAATTTCCCATTGAGCTTTCTCTTCATGGATGGGCTTCCCATGGCTGAACTTCCCTCGCTGATCTCTGTGAGCACCTGATTTGATGATAGCGTCTAAGTGTTGCTATTTGTCCTTTTGCTTGGTGTCTCATCCAGGAGTAGGTGTTCTGCCTGGGACCCTCCATCAATCAGAGGTTCCAGCTGACTGGGTTCCTGGGGCTTCCCCAGTCAGTTTCTGCTAGATGATGTGTCTCATCTGATGCTCTATCTTTATGCTCTTGGCTGTTTTGTTCTTTTACTCCTGCTAGCTGTATGCTTAATATACTCACTCATTCAAGACCAAAAGCATGGTTATCGTGGATCATTGGGACACAAGGACATGATACCAGTCAGTCTGCTAACAGAGGTTAAGTCACAAATGGGTGAGTAGTGTATGAAATACAGATACACTAAACAAAGGAATGGTTTACATCCCAAACTGGAGCTGGATGGTGCAAGATTTCCTTATGCTACCCAGAATAGCATGATTTAAAACCTATGAAATGCGCCGGGCAGGGTGGTACACGCCTTTAATCCCAGCACTCAGGAGGCAGAGGCAGGCAGATCGCTGTGAATTCGAGGCCAACCTGGCCTCCATAGCGAATCCAGGCCAGCTGGGGCTACAGGGAGACCCTGTCTCAAAAAGACCAAAAATAAGTAAATAAATGAATAAATAAATAAAACCTATGAATTGCTTATTTCTGGACTTTCCATTTAATATTTATAGCTGTGGAGTATAGGGCTGTGGAATAAGAACTATAGAAAGCCATTGTTTTGGACCAAGTTCCTGAGCTAGCCCCAACAGCCATCAAAACAAAGTCATTCACGTTACAAGTCAAACTGAAGCTCAATTGTCATAAGACCTCCTGAGAAAACAGGAGAGATAGCTGACAAAATTCCAAATGAGCCAGGTCCATCTGACCCAACAACAGATGCCTCTGCTCTACACCCTTCCAGAAAAGTAAAGGGAAGTGACCAGATGTTAACCAGCTTGCCATTTTCTGAGTGTTCCATCTCTGCCCCGACCTTACCAAGAAGGGAACTTGGAAGCAATCGATCCACTCTTCATCTTCATTTCTGCCTTCTTCAAGCCTTCTGGTAAGCCAGTGAAGACCTTTAAACTGAACCGTTGTGATCTGGACAAGACTTCTCTAGCCTTTGTAAAACTTTTGATGCATTTGCAAGGGATAGGAAAGAAGTTCAGAAAATAACAGACTGATAGAGGGACGTCTTCTCCCTTGTCTTCAATGGGAAGGATTAACCTCTGCTTTTTAATTAGTATTTATCCTTACACATCTTGCTCCAACTCAAACTGAAGGCCAGTCTATATTCACGACTTCTGACAGCAAGGCTGTTTTTGAGACTGCTCAGCCAGACCTGTGACTCGATCCCGACAGTAACATGAACCAAGGAGGACAGAGGGAAATTATTCTTCAATGTTCCTGTACCAGAAATTTAAGCATATCTTGAGTACAGATACTTCTCATTTTAAGGAAACACCTTTCTTTAAAAAGAAAGGTTGATTGTTAAAAAAAAGTTAACTGAAGAGAAAATTTAACCGTATTTATTATTAACTTAGCACTTAATACGTGAAAGATCTTTCTGAATGGTTTCTATCATTCGATTTTCAGAGCAGTCTCCCGAGAGAGATACTATTATTAGTTTATTTTTTAGCTGTAGGAAACTAAGCTGAGAAAAGGTTAAGTAATTTGTCTAGATTCACTTCCCTAAGTCTGGGAAGTGGTGGAGTGAGATTTGAAATCTAGTTCTGTCTGACTCAAAGCAGGGAATAAAAGGCTAATTGACAATGGCACAGGAGCCTCTCAGAACTGTGCTACAGCCTTCTTCCCTGGCTGCGTGTAATGAGAGCTTGCACTGCACTGAGAACTGGATTTGCCCAGGGTGAGGGGTGTAGCAGGGTGTGCTTTCCAGGAAATGAAGGAGGACGGGGTAGTAGTACAAACGTCTAGTCCTTCCTCTCAGCCTATTGTCTTCTGTGTCTGTGAAAACATTTCTCAATATTTGGATATACTAAATATTTATAAATGATTCAGGATACTAGCACCTAAAGGATAACCCATGTCTTATTTTTTTTGTTCATTTTAATTAATTTATTTTATATGCATGTGCATAGGTACATGTGTGAGTGTTTGCATGCCACGATGTGCGTGTAGAAGTCAGAGGATAACTTGTGGGAGTCAGTTCTCTCCTTCCATGTGAGACCTGGAGATCGAACTAAGGCTGACTGGTTTTGTGGGAGGCACCTTTACCTGCTGAGCTATCTCACTTTCCCTATTTATTTTATTTTTAAGACAAGATCTTGCTATCTAACCTAGTCTAGTCTTGAACTTGCTATGGTAGCTCAGGCTGGCCTCAAATTCATGATCCTGCTGCCTCAGCCTCCTCAGTGCTAAGATTGCATGATTGTCCAGTGGCTCATGAAGTTATGAATCCAGAAATGGATTAATTAATTCATGATGCCAGAGCCCTCAAGATCCAATCATCACCAAAGACCCCACTCAGGAAAACTACTGTCTTGGGGGCTGTGCTGATTAGTCTTCATCAAATTGACACAAACTAGTCACCTGGAAAGAGGGAACCTCAATTGGGGAATTTCCTCCATTAGATTGGCCTGTGGATATGTATGTAAAATGCACTATGTGCATGTAATTCCTGAAGAGGCCAGAAGAGGGTGTCAGATTATCTGAAACTAAAGTTACTGACAGTTGTTAGTTGCCATGTGGGTACTGGGACCTGAACTTCGGTCCTCTGCAAGAGCAGCCAGTGCTCTTAACTGCTGAGCCCTCTCTCCAGCTATGCCTGCCAGTGTTTTAAAAATGTTTTTAACCAGGTGTGGTGGTGCATGCTTTTAATCCCAGCACTTGGAAAGCAGAGGCAGGCAGATCTCTGTAAGTTCGAAGCCAGCCTGGTATACCTAGTGAGTTCCAGGTCAGCTGGGGCTACCGGGAGACCCTGTCTCAAAAAAACAAAACAAAACAAAAAAATGTTTTTAAATGTGAGCCAATATTTAAAATACAAGTGATTTCACATATAAATACATACATAAAATTCTCTTACCTCTTACAAATGGGTATGTCTAACAACCTTGGGCCTTCAGATTCTTCTATCTTTTTGGAGGTATAGGCTTTCATGTTGGAAGGGTATGCACTCCCACTTGCCCGTAGAACCCAGGACAGCAGTCTGGTTCTTTGCACATAGCTACCTGACTTCCCCATGCTCCTGAATGCCCATCCCTGGCTATTCAGAAACCTTAGCCATGGGTTCTAGATGTGTTCTCCCCCTTGTACAGACTGAGAAACATAATTCTGGGTTAATCATGCTATATACACTGGTAAGGAACAGACAATATGAGTGTCATTTGATGATTGTTGCAGATAATTTTGGGTGATTTCCAAAGTCATTTCATATCCAAGGATGATGGCTGGACAAAGGTGTGACATGGATGGTGTTGGGAAGTGACCAGTGACCTGGAATTTCCACCATAAGCAATCTGTAAGAGCTGCAAAAGGGAGAGATTAGAACTGGTGGTGTTACTGGCATCAAGATACTTTTATACTTGCAAGTCAATTTTCACAGCAGAGGATCCTGCAGAAGTAGACAATGAATGAAAATGAACAGGTGAATAGCAAGCAACTCTGGCTGGCTCTGGTTCTTAGCAGCTGGAGGCCATGGACCCAGCCCAGGATGGAGCAGTTGGCTCAGGCCCTGCAGTCATTTTGAGTGCTAGACTTTCCTTTTCATCCTTACAGGGTTCAGATCAGGGCTTGGCCCTTTATTTGGAAACCATAGTAAGAACTACTGAAAACGTTCATTGCCAGAGCAAACACCACACCCCAAACAATATCACTGGGAACTTTATTAGAGAGAATTTCACAATCTTCCAGTGCATTCAGAAAAACCCACAGGAACTATGTTATTTTATATGTGTTCTCTCAAAGCACAAATCCTATCACAGAAAAATGAGTTTATTCAGTTAGAGCAATCATGAAAATAGTTATCCATAGACCTTCTCTAAAAGAAATCAAAATAAATCAAGAAATCAGGTCCAAGAAAAAAACCCTCATAGTGGATTTTTCCTATATGCTCTTTTGCACACATGTGAGCCTCATAATTTCCCCTAATGTGGTATCATTTCTGGTTTCACAAAATAAGCCTGGTTTTCTCTTCAGCAAAATGGGATGATCTGTAATTATGTTGATTCTTTGAAAGCTTGAACTCACTTATGACATGGTATCTCCCAAGCATGGGAGTTTTAAGATTATATTGTCTATAGATGGCGATTAAAGGACAGAATCTGATTCTTTCATTGGGAGCTGACTGGGCTTTACTGAGCCTTCTGGCTTGACTTTATAGAACCTGACCTTATTCTGAGGCTACCTGGATTTCCAGATGTGCTGAGGCAGTGGGTCTCCTGGAGCAAGGTCTCTCAGACTTTAATGTGCACATATCACCTGTTAGAATGCAGATTCTAGGGGTAGGGAGATGGATTAGTCGGTAAAGTGTTTGTTATGCAAGCCTGGGGGCTAGAATTCAATCATCAACAGCAGATAAAGGCTGATGTAGTGGTGTATGCTTGGGGTGTATGGAGAAAGGAGGATCCCTGGGGCTTGCTGGCCAGCGAGTCTAGCCAAATCGGTGAGCCCCATGTCCTAGTGTATTTTAACAAAGCTTCCAGCTGATTCTGATATTCAACTGCAAAAGAAACTATTCACTGAGTGAAAAAGCAGCTTACAGAATGGGAGAAACTCTTTACAAGTCTGTATTAGTTACTTTTTTGTTGCTGTGCTAGAACACCATGACTGAAGCAAATTACAGAGGGGAGAGTCTATTTGGGGTTATGATTCCAGAGGAATAAGAGTCCATCATGGTAGAGGGGCATGGCAGCAAACAGCAGGCATGGTGCCAGGGGCAGGAAGCTGAGGGCTCACATCTTCCATTAGGAACAAGAAGCAGAGAGAGCAAACTGGAAGTGGGATGAAGCTATAAGCCATCAAACCTGCCCCTAGTGACACACTTCCTCCAGCAAGGCTACAGCTCCCACACAGCACTTCCAACGGCCTAGGGAGGGACGTTTCTCATTCAAACCACCACAACATCTGACAAGATTAATGACTGGAATATACAAAGAACTGAAAAAACGAAACATTAAGAAAATAAGCAACCCAATTAGAAAAAGTGCTGCAGAACTGAACAGAGAGCTCTCAAAAAAAGATATGCAAATGGCTAAGAGATATTTTTTTAAATGTTCAATATCCTTACTAATCAGGAAAATGCAAATTAAAATTGCTTTGAGATTTCACTTCACCTCAGTCAGAATGGCTAACGTCAACAAGTGACTGAGAGGTTGATGTAGGGAAAGCGGAACCCTTATTCAGTGTTGGTGGGAATGTAAACTGGTGGAGCCACCATGGAAATAAGTGTAGAGGTTCTTCAAAAAGCTAAAGATAGAGCTGCTATTCGATCTGGCTATACCACTCCTAAACACGTGCCCAAAAGACTCTATATCTTACTACTTACTATTGTAAAGATACTTGTACACCTTCATTGCTGCTCTATTCACAATAGGCAGGAAATGGAACCAGCCTAGATATCCATCATCTGACGAATAAATAATGAAAATGTGGTGTATATACACAATGGCATTTTATTCAGCTGTAAAGAAAAATTAAATCATGAAATTTGCAGGAAAATGAATGGATCTGGAAAAGATTATAGAGTGAGATAATCTAGGCCCTGAAAGAGAAACACTTCATGTTCTCCCTTATATGGGGATTCTAGCTATTAATTATTATAATGTGTAGCATGTAAAGACCAGGAAGACAGAAAGGGGCCATGGGGCCGGGGGGGGGTCTAGGAAAGCCTTAAGGGAGAAGGGATAGCAGAACACAGGTAATATGAAAGTGGAAAATACTGGAGATGGAAAGGTTTAAGTAGGAAGAGGGTTTGAAGGGCAGAGCAGAGGAGGGGCTGGGGGAAAGTATAAACCAACACTAAGAATGTATGAAAAAGCCATATGGAAATTTATTTTATAAGGTTATTAAAATATAATTTAAAAAGTTTTAATGGAGATACCCTCTTAGGGGAATAATGCTCCTTCAGAAACCATAGGTTATTAAAGAAAAAATCCAGTTCCAGGAGTGGGATACTTCCCTATGAGCTGTTGGCCAGAAAGACCTCAGTGGCCCCAAAACAATACAAGTTATTGACATTACTCTCGATTGCTCACTAGAACTTGATGGTAAGACCCTATTGCTGAAGACACTACACAGTTGTCACAGGACATGGAGGAATCAAGCTGGATTTGAGCTGGAACTTTCTTCGTGCAATGCCTGCATGTAAGTGGGTGCACCCATGTTGTGCAGTGAGTGCCCACAGAGGACAGAAGAGGGCATTAAATCCCCTGGAACTGGAGTTACAGATGGTTGTTAGCTGCCATATGGGTGCTGGGAATTGAACCCAGGTCCTCTGAAAGAACAACCAGTATTCTTAACCACTAAGCCATCTCTCCAGCCCCGAACTGGAACTTTCATAGTGTCAGCATGCTGTTGGGGGAGAAAAGCATCAATAGCCTTACCCAATTGTAAACCCTGTGAGCTACTATAACAACGAAGCTGACAAGATATGCCCACTGGTATAATAGTGGCATGAATGTTATGAGGGTAACCAACTGCTTTCAGGTTAATTGGAAGCACCTCCACAGGAGAGAATTTATGCCTGGTGCTATAAATCTGATCAAGAGCTGGTACCTGGGGACATCATAACCCTTAGGAGGGGACCCAAACTATTGTTTCGCTAGATGGACATGTGGCTGAACTGCCTTCTAAATTCTCATACTGAATCCATGCTGCTCTCAGACTTCCTCAGAAGCGTCTTATTGCAGCTGGTGGTGATCAATGCAGCACTTCATACCTCCCTGAAGTGCTGAGAATAATGGATGGAGGAGTACTTGGTTGTACATGAGACATCTACATCACACTCTCCAAGGCTCAGAGAACATTGTAGAAGAGGGAGTGGAAAGAATGGAAGAGCCAGAGGATGGTGAGGCATGTTGCAAACAGACATCTTCTGGACATTGCATTGATAAACTCACTACAACTGTGGCTACCCACACAAGACCTGCTCATGATTGGACCCATCAACATTTCATCATGGAGAGGGGAAGGATTCATGAGGCCCACCTCTCCCTAGGGACTATTGACAGTTTATGGTTGTTGAGGGAAGGGATGTCACTTTATTCAATGGTGCAGCCACTGATAAGTTGCCCATGCTCCAGTACATAACCTCTCATTCATGCTTGTGCAAGCAACTGTAATTAAACTCAATGGGTGACCACACATAAAAGACATGAAAGTGAGAGGCAGACTTGGGAAGAAGCAGGGTTTCAGCAGGAGAAGAAGGATGAGGGAGGATAATGTGGTGTGAAATGACTAAAAGTCATTATTTACATGTATGAAACTCTAAATAAATAAACACTTGTAAGTTACCTAAATATTTATTGAATGCTTACTAAGTGCCAATGTCAATTTTAGGTCCTGAGGAAATAACAGAGATGAAGGTTCAATAAAGACTCCTCTGTTTCCTTGCATGCTCTGAGTAGTGAGGCCTGAGCTGGAAAAACAAAGCAACAGCACCAACAGAGACAAGGGGGCTGGGGACCATCTGCACAGTGGCACTGGCCTGCATGACACCTGATCTGGGGACTTGACAGGTAAAGACTTCAGGCCCAGCAAAGGGGGACTGGCCACCACTTAGCACCTGGGTCTGTAGGTCCTGCTTCTGAACCCAATGCTACTTCTGATCTCCAGCCCCTGATGTATCTCTGGATTCCCCAGCACCTGTTGCCTGACAGACAAAGGGGTCCCAACTGCTGAGTTTGGGACAAATGTCTGGGATTTCCCTGACAGCCCTGCTTGCAACCACAAGGCATCCAGTTCCCAAGCCACGTTCCAGGCTTTCCATCCTAAAATGCCAGCCACCACAGCTTCACAGCCAAAGCTGGAGGCTTTGGGCCACCCACCAGCAGGCCCACAGGCCTAGATCCACCCAGGGGTGCCAGAGTGGGCTACCACAGATGACTGGTAGACCCCCACGTGGGGGTAGAGCATGTCTGTATGGGAGTGATATCCTGCCAGGCCAGGCTCCCCACTCCTGATCAAGTCCTCTGGGTTCTGGCTCCTGAATGCTGCCCACTGACAACTGAAGGAGCTGGTGAACAGCTCTAGAGCAGCCAGAACGGGAAGAGGGCAGAAGAGATAAGGAGAAAGCCTGGTGGGCTGCTAAAAGAGTGCCAGGGGCAGAGAAAAGAGCCTATGAGCAGAAGAATCCTAGAGAGCTGCCAAGTCTTTAAGGCTGGGGTCTTTGACCTGGCACTGAGTGTTGTAATGCTGCCAAGAACCAAAGGTCTGATACCGGAGGCTGCAATACTTGTAGTACTAAGGGCCACAGTATCCAAGGGACCCATAATATTAGAAGGTGCCACTTGCACATCCTGCCTGCTGCCACCCTTCACTGATGTCATCCAGGGCTGGAGTAAGCCAAGAGCTGGTCATTTATTTCTAAGCTCCAATTCCTTTAAGAACAACTGAAGAAACTACCTCCTAAGATCAGGAATTCCAGGTTAGAAGAAATCTAACTGGCAGCAAGTATAAGCACCTTCCAAAAGGATCCTGCCTTCCAGTAGCCTCCAGAGATGGCCTGTCCTGGAGTGCACCAACACCTGGGTTCCTTGGGAACAAGACTTCCAAGAACAGCTCTGCCTGTTGGAACAGCCCTTATGAACTGAGTGAAGATTCATTGTGTAGCTTTTCTCCACCAGAGTGGTTGCATGGAGATCTTCATCTCAGCCTTGCTGGGTATATTAGTTACTTTTCTGTTGCTGTAATAAAACACGGGGACTAAGGAAACTTAGAGAAGAAGAGTTTATTTGAGTTTACAGTTCCAGAGGAATAAGAGTCTGTCATGGTGGGGAGGCTTGGTGGCAGGAGGTGACTGGAGCAGGAGCAGAAAGCTAAGCGCTCACATCTCCAAGCAGGCACAGGAAGCAGAGAATGACTGGAGATCCAGCAAGGCTTAAGAACTCTCTAAACCTCCCCCAGTGTGCTTCTTCCAGCAAGGCTACACCTTCTAAGAGCTCCCAAAACAGCACCACCAACTGGGGACAAAAAGTCCAAATATTTGGAAGCCTATGGGGGACTTTCTCATTCATACCACCATACTGGGTGACCCTTTTTTGGGGGGCTTGGGGGATTTTCCCTTCTCTCTGCTTATCTGCTAAGATTCCTGGTGAAAGCAAATAAAATAACTATATGAAAGCAGTTTGAATGCCTAATGATGGTTATTGGTCCACTTGGTATTATCATATTTTGTCTTTTTCTGATCAGGCCTTTCTGTGATCTCGGCTCTAGATTGCTATTCAACATCTCATGCACTGGAGCCCACTAATTTCTGGGTGAGCCACTCAGTCATATGATTTTCCATAAAAGGAGGGAGTGAAGACAAGTTGAGACTTGAAAACTTTTAGGCCACACTTCAAGACACAGTCATAATAAATAATAGGCATTCATACTTTCTGAGAGGGCTGAATCTTGCCCACATAGTCCATGAAAAACCATCCCCTTGTACACCTGAGAACTCATCAACATTAATATCTACAAGCCTGAAATCAATCATCACAGTCACTTGAACTTCAACAGGTCAGGGAAGGTGTGGTGGTTTGAATGAGAAATGTCCCCCATAGACTTGAGTATTGAACACTTTGTCCCCAGTTGGTAACACTCTTGGGAGGTCATGGAATCTTTAAGAGATGCAGCCTTGCCTAGAGAGTTCATAGCCTCACCCCACTTCCTGTTCACTCTTTCTGCTCTGTGTTTGTGACCAAAGATGTGAGCTCTTAGCTCAGCTCCTGCCATAATGCCTGCCCATTGCTGTCAAGCCTCTCCACCATGACTGGCTCTCCCTTTGGAACCATTAAGTCAAAGCAAACTCTACAATAAGTTATCTTGGTCATGGTGTTTTCTCACAGCAACAGAAAAGTAACTGATACAGAAACAAAAGGCCTTTCTCTTCGAATCTCTTAGGATTGGCGATTGAGAACCCAAAGATTGAAGACAAAAAGGAGATTAATAAGAGAAAAGCATTTATTTCCTGTACATAGGAAGGAGCCTTGCAGAAAGGAATGGAGGCTCCAGGGGAATGGGCAGACTTGGAGACTTATTTACTGTTTTAACAGAGGGAAAGAGAGCTCTGAAAAAGCACAAGATAAAAGCAGGTTTTGAGTTGTCAGAGGTAGAACAGAATGGGAATGTAAGTAAATAAGAAAACTAATGTAAGATAGGGTTAATTTGTGAAGCTTGTGAGTCAGCTTCTTCAAGAAATGGTTCAGGGAAAACTGGATCTCCACACATAGATGATTGATGCTTGGCCTGCATTGCTCATCCTCTACAAAAATGAATTCAAAATGGATTAAAGGCCTTAATGTAAGACCTAAAACTCTGAAACCACTGGAAGAAAGAAAATGAAGGGAAATACTTCAAGATACTGGCACAAACAATGTTTCTGGATACGACCCCAAAACAGGAAACAAGAGAAAAAACTGACAGATGGGATTGCATCAAACAATCCCATAAAAGATGCTGACCACAGAGGAAATAGGGCAAGAAAACCCCACAAAATAGAGACAATATTTGCCAGTTATTCATCTGAAAGAGGCTCAAAATCTAGAATTGACTTTAAAAACAACAAAAATAAGCAATCTGATTTAAAACTTCACAAATGATCTGAATACACACTTTTCAAAAGAAGAAATATAAGCGACCAGTAAATACACTAGAAAATATGGTGTCATCAGACATAGAATAGCTATTATCAAAAGTAAGAAACAAGGCTGAGCCTGGTGGCGCATGCTTTTAATTCCAGCACTCGGGAGGCAGAGCAGGCAGGTCTTTATGAGATCGAGTCCACCCTGGTCTACATAGCAAGTTCCAGGCCAGCTGGGCCTACAGGGAGACCCTGACTCAAAAAAAAAAAAAGTATCTCCATGCCCATGTTTACTGTGCACTATTCCCAAGAGCTGGGGCATGGTGCCAACCAACAGAGGAGGGGATGGAGAATACACGACATATATACACAATGGATTACTCTTCAGCATGACATCCTGCTACTTACAGCAAAATGGGTAGAAAGGGAGGACACTGCATCGAGCAAAATCAGGCGAATAAGGAAGACAGATATTTCTCCCCCAGGTAGAAGCATTAAAAGGCTGAAAGCAGAATGGTGATTATGGTCTGGGAAGGGAACTGGAACGGAAACTCAAGAAGAAATGTGGATGGATGGTTAATGCACGCTCTAAGTATGTATGGAAATACCACAGTGAATCCCCTCAATATATACAACTAATTAATAGATGCTAAAAACTTTTTAAAAGTCTATTTATGGAAAACTGTGAAGATCTAAATAATCTCTACAGCTCAGTTGAGAGTATTGCATCAATATTAATTTTTTCATTTTGCCTAATATATATAATACATACACACACACACACATGCACACACACACACACCACGGTTATATAAGATTCAGCACTAAGGGAAATTGAATGAAAGTGTTTGAAACCATGTGTTGTTAGTTCTCTAGGTACAGAATATTCAAAATATAAAAAAGGAATAAATTGCAAAAAGCAGGTAATTATGTATATATTTTCACATATGTAGAAAAATAACATGGAAAGAGATTCATGAACTTATCAATATGATTTCCTGTGGTTAGTAGAAGCAGGGTAGATTGTTATGTTTTCTGTGTATAGTTCTACATTCTGAATTTTTTCTAGCAGTAGTATTCACAGTGAGGCAGGAACTCCACACACCCTGCTCATGCCCTGCTAGGCGTAGACTAGAGGTGGTGGATGATAACACTCACAGTCATGTATACCCTACTGTGTGCTAGGCACCATCCTGCCAACTCTAAGTGTGAACCTATGGGCACCATTATCATCTCCATTTCATACACGAGGAAACAGAAGCACAGAGAGGACAAGCAGTCTGGCCAGAGTAACAAGAAACAGCCAGTGAGGCTGGCTTCAGCAAATGCATTTAGCCACTCCGCTATGTCACATTGATTAATTGATGGAATGAACAAATGAATGAATGTGTGTGCTAAAGGGGAAAAAAGAGTTTTCTGGCTAAATTGCCAATAAGTAGAAGAATCAGTGAACCAGCAAAATTCATTCCCAGAGCACTCTGCTTAATCAAGGTTTTACAAGTTATCTTTCATTGCAAGGTAATGGGCTGTTTACACGCAATGCCTTCCAAATGCTGAAGAGACACTGATGTTAACAGTTGTTGTTGACTGACCGGGAGAAGGTGAACATTTTAATTTAAGGCAAGCGAAAGAATTAATTGCCAGCAAATTAAAAGGCTTCATCTGCCCTTTCCCTGCCTCCTCACTCCTCTGCCTTTCACCCTGAACAGTAACAAAGGCACAGTGAGCTCTGCCACAGCCAGCTTCCCATGCCTTTCCAAGATGCCCGGGTTCCCAGCTTGTGAAATGATAGCTGTGCTTACACCTGGGGACCCAGAAGTAAAGGGCCAATTCTATCAGCTGAAATCATCCCTGCCTTAAGAGACTGATAGACTCCTCCCACCAGGAAAAAGGTTCCTGAAACACTTAATGTCATTCTGTTTGTACTGTCAGTGACAGCAGCGTGTCTGCCACATAGTAGGACAGGCTTTGGGTCAGCTTAGCAGAGTTTTTTTTTTCTTTTCTTCCCTTCCTCTCTCTCTCTCTCTCTCTCTCTCTCTCTCTCTCTCTCTTTCTTCCCTCCCTCTCTCTCTCTCTCTCTCTCTCTCTCTCTCTTTCTGTGCTGGGAATTGAACCCAGGGCCATGAATAGGCTAAATACATAGTCTGCCCACTGAATCACACCTCTTTGATGATATAAAAGAAGTTCATGGAAAATAAGTACTCTTTGATGATGAAAACAATGCAGTATCTGAGGATTACATATACGTCAGCATTGTAACTTTAGAATCGGAGAATTTTGTAAATTTGAAGGGAAGGGAATATAGCAGCTCTCTCTTTTTTTCAATCTCTCTCTACTCTTAAAGTACAACTCAGGATTAATTTTGTGGGCACATGAAATCTGTACATGTGCTTAAATTACATTTTTGTGGTTCATGGGAGAATGAATACAATCACCACCCAAGTAAACTGAATGTGGCTTTGTGGCTTTCCCCATGCACAAGTGAGGTGGTATTATAACTGCACAGAATCACCTCTCCATGGGAAGTAAGAAGGAAATCCTCCAGGAAAAAGACACAACAAACAGCCTGTTGGATGGGAAAGTAAAAGAGTGTTTAACCACAGTGCTGGCTGCTGAATCCTTGATGGTGTTAATAGAAAAAGCAGCGACCATCAAGAACTGAGATGTGTCAACGATGGTGGAGTTAGAAAAATACCTGAACAAATTTTGGAGCATTCCAGAGGCATATGTGCCTTTCTCACGATGGATCAGCCAGAGCACTAAAGTTCTGACCTCTCAGAGAATGGAAATATAACCATTCTCAGTTTGTATTCTATCAGAAATATTAATATCCCCTTGGATATTTTTGTGATTCTTTGAGTCTTTGGAAAAACAGCTATTATAGTTTGAATCTGAAATGTCACCCACAGGCTCATGTTTTAAATGCTTGTTCCCCAGCTGGTGGTTCTATTTTAGGAGCTGGTGAAGCCTTTAGAAAGTAGCAGAAACAAGTCACTAGGGTGGCAGTGACACAAAAGCAGCCCCACTCCTGGTATCAATTTTCTGTATTAGTGACTTTGGCATTGTTTTAACTAAAATGCCTCACTGAAACAACTTAAGGGAGGAATGATTTGTTGTGCCTCATGGCTTTAGTCAGTGGTGTGGGAAAGGCATATGGAACAAGTCAGCTCATGGCAGCAGGAGTATATGGTAGAGGTTGTTCACATCATGGCAGACCAGGAAGCAGAGAGTAAGGGAAGGAACAGGAGCTGTGCACCACCTTCAAAGGTTCACCCTTAATGACTAGCAGGCTCCTAAAGGTTTCATGGCCCCTCCAAAACAGGACTATCAGAGGGGGAACAAATGCCTAAGCCATGAGCCTGGGGGAGACATTTCAGACTCAATCCATAAAAACAGCACATAATGCCATCATGAGCAAAGCATGTGCTGGTGTTGAACTTTCAGGATTTAAAAGTTACCACTGTTACTTTGGACAAGAGGATATTCTGTGGCCAGTAATGTACTCAGAATTAGCTGAGGTTAAATATACATATGTCCTGTGTGACATCTACATATTCACCAACTTGTGGTTATTAACAGCAATGTCTACAAATACAAGAAGTAATATGTACAGAATACTGGCATAGCTGGATAGGCTTAGAAAGAAAAAGAGGCTAATTTCATAGTGGCTTGAGGCAAATGCAGCCTCAGAGCTGTATCACAACAGGGCATCATGTGACTGTTCAAACACTGAAGATACAGTCTGGAGACAAAAAAACAGTCTGGGACCAAGAAGACTACTAAATGTTTTTCACTCCATTATAATGGCATCTCCTTCCTACACCTGACACCATGACATGGCTGGGAATCCTATATAAGGATAGAAAAGGGGCGTAAACCCCATTCTGGGAAAATTCTGGCCCATTCCTGGAATTCCCCTCCTTCCCCTCCTTTAACTCACAAACAATCCTCCCCTGTGTTGAAATTTCCCATAAAAGGAGCTGTGGAGAGCCCAGTGATGTGACTGTCTTTAGAAACCTATACTTCCGTGTCCTTTGCTTAAATCTCTCTCTCTCTCTCTCTCTCTCTCTCTCTCTCTCTCTCTCTCTCTCTCATAAAATGCCTACACTTAAATCTAAGTAAATACTGTTTTTTTTCCTTAACAAACATCAATTTTATTCATACTGACTTCTCCCAAAATTCTTTTCTGTAAGTCAGGAGAGGAGCCTGGCTTTACCTGAGTAGGCAGCACAGGTGGCAACCTTGATCAGCATCTCCCCCTTCCTGCTCCTGGTGACATTAACACTATAACATGTACAAAGGCTTTTTACATGCATGTTCTGGTAGCACTGAGTAGAACCTTTTGGGTCATACAGATCTAAGTTCAAATACTGGCTCCCTGCTCACCAACTTTGCAATAGAGGTTGGTTAACCTTTAAGATTCAGTTTCTTCATCTGTTAAATGAAATAACAGTAGTAAGGTATCTAAAGTAGTTATGAAGATTAAATTAAACAATATATGAAAGTTGTTTAGCATAGACTATATACTTAATAAATATAAGTAAATATTTATCACCACATGGATGCTCTTCAGAGTGTTGTTCTGAGGACCCTCAGGCTTGGAGCTAAAAGCCCTCTAGAGCAGGATTGAAAGCAAACATTCTTCCACTTCAATTTCTGTTGTAGTTTACCTTCCATTGTTGTGACAAAACACTCTGACCAGTACCAACTTGGGGAGGAAAGGGTTTATTTGGCTTACATCTCTGAGGGAGCCCAAGGTAGGAACTCAGAGCAGGAACCTGGAAGCAGAAGCTGGAGCATAGGCCATGGAGGAACGCTGCTTACTGGCTTGCTCTCCTGGGCCCATGCTCATCCTGCTTACTTAAACAGTGCAGAACAGCCTGCCCAGGGGTGGCACCGACAGTGGTGTCGCATCACTCAAAAATCAAGAAAATACCCCACAGACATGGCCACAGGCCAGTCCAATGGTGGAAATTCCCCAGTTGAGGCTCCCTCTACCCAGGTGTGCCAAGTTTGCTGATAAAGAGATCCAGCACATTATCTATCTTGGGAATCTTTCAGTGTCAATTTCCTAAGAAGTGCCCTTGTTTCCTTCTTATGACTGCATAGTATTCCACTATGTGGATGTGCCATACTCTAACAATTCCCCATGGATAAATATTTAGGTTGATGTAATTCCTGATACAGCAAACATAAGTGCAATGAGTAACCAGTTTTGATGGTTAAATTGCCTGCTTTCAGAAGATACAAAATCATACTTGCCATAGTAGTGCAGGGCAGTGCCCATTCCCCCTGCCTTGCCCACACAGTGTACATTACTATACTTACATATTTGCTAACTTAATAATAAAGATGGTGTCTCACTGTAATTTGAATTTGTGTTTACCTTAACAAGAATGAAGCTAACCATACAGTCAGGGACTGCTTAGCTTCCTTTTTCTGTAACTCTTTACAGTGCCCAATTTTCCTCTGGATAGTGGCCCTTTTCTTATTGATCCTCAGAAGCTCTTAAAATATTAAGGGCATTAAATGCTGTCTGTAAAATGAGTTGCAAATAATTTGCTCCCATTTGTCATTTGATTTTGTTCAATTAGTTTCTGCTAAGCAGAGATTTTTATGGAATTTAATTTTAAAATCTCTTCTTTTATGCCTTGTGGACTTGGTACCCTGGTCAGAAAAGTACTTCCAGTTCTGAATTTATGCAGGAACTTTCCTTTTAAGACTTTCTTTTACATTTGATATTTGATTCATTTGGAATGGGTCCAATTCTATTTTCTTTTTTCTAAATGGACCACAGTTGTTCCTGCACTGTTTATTGAATACTTCATCATTTTCTCTGCAGATTGAGAAGGCAAATCTATCACATGCAAAGTCTCTCTCTATATATTTGAGTCCACTTCTGAATTTTTTATTCTGTTCTATTGATCTGTCAACAACAGAAAACTTAAAATTCTATAAATCACTGAGGTATCATCCAAACAGAAAATATAGAGAGCAATTTGGAAGATGAAAATGATATTGAACTAGAGACTGTCTACAAGAATATTTAACTTTTGCCATTTCAGTGTGTGCCTGAGGCACAGGATGCAGAAAGTCAGCCCATGTTCCCATGCCGTGGAGCCTGGAGTCAAAGCATGCCAAAGATTCCTGAGCTTTTCCTTGTGCCTCACATGGTCTGGCCTGTCCTGATGCAGATCTTGGGTCCAGGAGTATTTGACTGAACACTGAGCCAATTTGAGCCTTCCTAAGGAATGTCAGAACTTGACGCAAAGAGAGAATCAGGCAGTTCTTGGTAAAGATGACCATAAAATGCAAACCTCAGACCATCCACAGGCGGGGCTTCCTTCTAAATGGGCATCCAGGCATCAGAGGCAGAATAAAACTAACATGGGAAAAACCAGAGCTGGTGAAATCCTGCTTAGCAACAAAACGATGAATTATAAATAAAAATAAAATGAGTCAATCTGAGCAAAAGATGACGGGCGCAGGCAAGCTGCAGATAGATCGGTAGCAAAGTGCTTGCTTATCAAGTGCAAGACCCTGGGGTCCATACCAGCACTGGAGGAGGAAGAGGATGAGGAAGAAAAGGGGGAAGGGAAAGGAGCCGTAAAGCTGGGTTAGTTGTGAAGAGCATCTGCTGATCTTGCAGAGGACCCAAGTTCTGTTCCCAGCACCCATGACAGGTGACTTAAACTACCTATAACTGCAACTCCAAGGGATCAACACCCTCTCTGGCCTCCAGAGGCACCCTCACATACATGTGCACACAGACACAGACACACACACATAAATTTTTTTTTAAAAATCTTAAAAAGAGGGGACCAGAGAGATGATTCAGCAGTTAAGAGCACTAACTGCTCTTACAGAGGACCCAGGTTCTATTCCCAGCACTCCCATGATGGCTAACAACCATCCATAACTCCAGTTCCAGGGGATCCGATGCCCTCTTTTGACCTCCTCTGGCATTGCACGACATGGGTGCACTCACACACCGGCAATACACTCATACACATAAAATAAAAATAATAAATAAAAAAGTCTTAGAAAGAAACAGTATAAGGTTATCCTGTGCTACACAGATAGCCCAGGATCAACCTGGATTAATAAGTTAGTGTCTCCAAAAATAATGGACAATAATAAAAACCAAATCAGATACTCCTTTCCTAAGAAAGATCCTTTTTCCTTACCTCTCACACCCAGTTCATCACCAAATACAACCAATGTTACTTCCAGCGTTCCCCTGAGATAAGATTTCTCGTCTTTCACTCAGACCCCTGAGCCTAGGCTCTTAGCATCCTCCCTTTCATTTCCATGTTGTTCCCATAATTGCATATTCAAAGCATAGAAATGATCATTTCTTTCCTCTTCTTAAAAGAATTCTCTCAACTATGGGGATAACTTAGCCTGGTGCTCCCTAAATAGCATCCCTGTGGCTTCCTCTTCCCTCCCAGGCATCTCCAGCAGACAAATCACCTCAGCAAGGAACTCATGATGTCAGATGTATTTTCCCTTCAGTACTCTTATGCTAGGTATCTAACTAACAAATGCCACTCTTAAAGGTCCAAATGTGTCCTTGTCAGCCAAAAAATGTGTTCTGCCTCTGTGTTCCCACATTGCCTAATGCCTCTGTCACATGGCTGATCATCTTTCTTTCCTACAAGATGATAAGCTTTTGAGTGTTCTTATTCTTCCAACCCTCAAGATCAGCAAGGTTCACAAATATGGCAGGAATCTTGGTACATGTTCAGATGAAGATGGAGCTGACCTGGTTGAAGACTTAATTAGCCTCTTTGATTCTGGCTACTTTGTCATTTGGGTTCACACTGCTTTCTTTCCATCTGTCTCCATGTTCACGAGGGATTTGCTTTGCTGTCACCTCCTCTATCATCATCTCTGCCTTCCGGTGAGGATTCTCAGTACCTCTTCCTTGTTAGAAGTATCTGTCACCTTCTCTATCTTTTATAAGATAGCTCCCAAAACAACACTTGTGTTATCATATTCTCACTTCTGTGCCCCTGTTCTCACCTTTCCCGTATCATAAGAAAGATTTGGAAGAGCCCAATCATGCAAAATGAAGTTTCTGGATAAAGATCTCTAACTACAGAGAAGGACAGTTCCCATAGAGAAGTCTATGCACAGTTTCTTAAACTAGTCTCCAAAACAGTTAAATACAAGAATAAGTCTGTCCCCAAGGAACCAAGAAGTGTGGGAGTGGAGACTGTTGCCAGCTCTGCTCCTGTGTGGTCTCCTTGCATGGAGAGTCTAATTTAAAATTTGGAGTTCTGGCCTTTAATTTCCAGATTGCCACTTTATAGCATTGTTTCTGACATCCGTTTCTTTCTTGCATCACCCAAAGAGCCACCCTAGGTTAGTTCCTCCTACAGTTTTATAAACAAAACTGGCTCAGTACGGAACTCGATAGGCTGCATTTGGAACCTATGGGAAACATCTGAATGTCTGTGGCATATAGAATTTATGACAGCGATAAAGTTGAGGCAATTTCATTTTGTTTGTAGACAAAATGAGGGCATTAGACCAGATGATCTCCAAAGTCTCTTCCAAATCTGAAACTTTACGGTTTGTGGGCAGGCGAGGACAATTTCAGGTGAATTGGGAGAGAAATAAGTTGGCTTGTTTCTGTTTTGTTTTGCACAAATAAATGGAGCAACATAGTAAGAAATCTCAGAAAGAAAATCTCAAAATGGATCCTTAAAATTTTAGTATATGTACAATTTCACTTTTATTTTCCTAAGAAATGTTGTTTGGGAGGGATTTCAAGCATCACTCAGTGTATGTACTTGTAATCTCTTCTCTGTCCAGGAAGAGAGCACTTCCAAAATTCAAGTTCATCTGTTGGTGGGAATTAAAATTTGTGTTTGCTCAAACCATCAGCAGTAAATTGTTAGGTTACCAGACTAAGTCACAAGAGCCTATTTAACCTTAAAAGTTAATACGGGAGGGGGTGGCTGGAGAAATGACTCAGTGGCTTAGAGCACTGGCTGTTCTTGCAAAGGACCCAGGTTCAATTCCCAGTACCTACATGGAGGCTAAAAACCATCTATAACTCCAGTTCCAGGGGACTCTAATGCCCTCTTCTGACCTCTGCAGGCATTGCACAACATGGGTACACTTACATGCATGCAGGCAATACACTCATACACATAAAATAAAAAATAATATATATTTTTAAAAAGTTAGTATGGGGGAAGAGCTGGAGAGATGGCTCAGAGGTTAAGAGCACTGGCTGCTCTTACAGAGGACCAAGTTCAGTTCCCAGTACCCACGTGGGATCTGAGACCCTCTTCTGTCCCCCACAGGCATTGTATGACATGGGTGCACTTGCATATATGCAGGTATAACACTTATACACACAAAATAAAAATAAATTTTTTAAAATTAGTATTTTTATCTTTACATTTTTGCTTTCATTTATGACATCTTTTTCTTGGAATTGGTTCATTCCTGGTTCCCTGTTGTGCTGTGGATCACCTGAACTGCAGCAGCAGAAGCTGGTCTGCCATGGTGAAGCAATGTGTGGTCAGGAATCTGGGCAGGTGGTCACAGCGATACACAGGCCATCTGAAATTTCCATCTACCTAAGAAGGCGAAGTTTTATCAAACTGGAGAACAAGGAAAGATTACCTTGGAAGACAGAGTTCTAATAGAACTCTACTCTCCCCATTTCTTTAAAAAATACGCTATAAGCTGAATAGCCACAAAAAGTTGCTAGCCTTTGCCTTCATTTAGAATCTTGTTATGAGACCATGATTGAGGACTCAAAAGTTGTTTTTTTTTTGTTGTTGTTTTTTTGGGGGGGTGTCCTTTATTATGATTAGTAAATGGTTTTATGTTCCTTGATTATGACAAATGTTTCTGAAATTCATTATAAATTCTAAATTGATCATTATCACAAATGGGTGTCAGTGCTTGGTTGTCAGTATTTTCCTTTTGGCAGAAATGGATGAGCTAAAATTTTAAATTAATATCTCCTGGATTTCTTTTCTAACTACAGCAAGAGAAAAATCATAGAATGACAAAGTATATTTTGAAGCCAACAGGAACTCAATCATTCATTCAATAAACTTTTATTGAGTATCAGCCATTGAGTTAACTGCTTTGAAGTAAATCACATTTCCTGCGTTCATAGAAGTTATGAATTTGAGGAACTCAGACAGATGAGTAAATAACTCTACCAAAGGCAAAATGAATAAAGGCCTTAAGAGATGGCGGAGTGCTTTGAACCTCCAAGGGGGGGCAGGTACCACATTCAGATATAGAAAGAGAAGATTCCAGAGAAGTTGGCACCTGACCTATGTCTGGAGGTGGAGATTCAAGATCTAGAAAGTGATGAAAGGGTGATCCAGGGTGGAAGCAAAGGAAGCCAGGGCAGTTTTATGAACGAGTGGTATGGGTTAGCTGTGATATGTGTTAGGTACAGGGTTTTAGAAAGCACAGGTATTACCTCAGTGGCTACTGTTGTGGTTCAAAGTATCTGGCAAGAGCCAGAGAAGAGATTGCGAGGGTTAGCAGAGCCCCAGATCTGTATTGGCAGGCTCAGCCAATACAAGGGGACTTTGGAAACAAAAGGGAGGTACAGATTTAGAAGTCAATAAAGATAATTCTTGGAACCAAAGAATAACATTTCTCAAAATCGTCAAGCTCAGAAATTCTGATTTATTGTGTGGAAAGAGTCAGATTCAATGTTGGTCCCATACATCTCTTCTTTGAAGCAACCCTGGAAGATCTGGATGCAGGTGGTGCATTGGTTGGACTTTGGAAAATCCTGCCATGGGAACAGAGATTACCAAGAGAGTGCAGAGAGACAGTAAGGTACCTGAGGATGACCCTCTGTGAACTGTCTAAGCCAAGGATGGGAAGAGGGGGAGCCTTGATGGGCTTTGCTCTTCCACCAAAGACCTTGTCTTCTTGGAGCCTACAATCTAATGCAAAATTGTATACACAGTAGACAAACACATAAATAAGTGATATGGTTTTCAACATACCATGCTGAAAATAAAGCTAGAGGGCAATTGGGGTGGGAGGTGAAGGGGGAGATGAGATTGACTGAAGAAGAAAATCTCTCAGAATATGACATTTAAGTAGAAATGGAGAAGAAGAAGGGTCCTAAGAAGACCTGGAGGAAGAGCACAGTGGGCAGAGGAAGGACGTGCGTAGATGCTGAGTGGAGAAACAGCTTATTTTGGGGAGGGCTACAGGGCCAGGCCTGGCGTGGGGTGAAGATGAGAGTGCCGGAGAGGAGGGCAGAGAAGCAGGCAGGACAAGACACGAAAGAAGGTCTTTGCCACGGTGTTGAAGGTCACAGTAAGGGTCTTGGAGTGTTCGGAAACTGATTCCGAGATGTGTTAGGAAACTCATCAGAGACTTCGAGTGGGACAGCGACATAAAAGAACTCCGGAGTCTGCTGTGGGCTGCAGAAACATGAGAAATGGGAAGCCAGCTAGTAGACTGTTGAGCTGGCCCAGAGTAGCATGGGCACATGTGTGGGAGGAAGAGGTGACACTGCTGGCTGATGATGGACTTTCTGGAGCGTGATGCAAATTTCTACCACTTGCTGTCGTTTAGTAGAAGGAACAATCGAACATTTAAGAGATGATGAGATAATGAGATGAAAGCCAGAGGACAGGGGTCACGGTTTTGGGATTTCTATCACCTCACACTGTCTATGGTGGCACATGGGGAGCCCTGAAGAGGTATTTATTTTCTCCTTCTATTTATTTGTTTGTTTGTTTGTTTGTTTGTTTGTTTGTTTGTTTTTTGAGACAGAGTCTCTTTGTAGCCCCTGCTGGCCTGATAACTCACTGTGTAGACCAAGTTGGCCTCAGTCTCACAGAGATCCACCTGCCTCTGCTTCCCAAGTGCTCAGAATAAAGGCAGGCCCTACCAAGCCTGGCTTCCTTCTTATTTATTTAAAGTATATTATGTGTATGAGTGTATTGCCTGCCTGTGTGCAAGTGCACCTGTGTCGTGCAATGCTGGTGAAGGACAGAAGAGGGGGTCAGTTCCCCTCAAACTAGAGTTATAGATGGTTGTTGGCCACCATATGGGTGCTGTGAATGGAACCCAGGTCCTCTACAAGAGCAGCCAGTGCTCTTAAACACGAATCATATCTCCAGCCCCTTTTCTTATTCATTTTTAATGAAATCTGGTTACCTTACCCGCTCTGGTTATTTTACCCAATTCCTGGGTTCAAATGACCCCTCCACCTCAACCTCCTGCAACTACTGGTGTTAGAGCTACTAAGTGAGATAGACACCTTTTGGGGAGAATTCTTATATTAATGTACTTTCAAAGTATCTTTTCCTTTCTTTTCAGCTAAAACTTTATAATGCACGCTCAGCATGTACTGTTTAACTGAGCATGCTCAGGCACTCCTATATGAATATGAGCAGACTCCCTGAGCAAATTCTCCATGCTTTCTTTGTTTGAGGAAGGCCTTGTCCATTTGGAAATAGCTACAGTGCCCTCCTCACCTACTGCACGCCATAAATCTTTCTTCACTTTCTTATGTCTTGGCCATGCTTGTTATGACTTTGTGCTTGTCAGGATACAAAGTTACTGCATTTAGTTACACAGGTGTGCACCGTGTGCTTGGCAACAAATACTTCTTGAATTATTGGATGACTCAGTGCTTCAGAAAAGTCAAGGAGCACGGACTGGAAAATGTCATTGGTGAGTACTGTAAATTTGTTAGAGGATAGGGTGGAGTGCGGTATAGTGAGGGACATAGTGGAAACTATAGTTTGGGGACCAAAAGATGGTAGTATATAGAGAAGGCTAGAAAAGTCAGTTGTAGAGGATGGATCTGGGTAGTAGTTCATACAGATGGGAGAAGCAAGGGTGTGTGTCTAGGCCACGGACAAACATCAAACACACAGGGGAAGCTTTGGATACATGTGATCAATGATTCATTTCACTCTTATGGGAGTGCGTGTATATGAGTGTGCACAAGGCTGGGATCCATAGAGTGCTGTTTGTTAAGAGCAGGGAATGTGTTATATTTATGGGGACGTATTAATTACATACTTTGAATATATTTGACTAGAATACATCATTAAAATTGATTTCACTTGCTTCATTTTACTTCTGTTGTTGTACACTAAGTTACGTAGTTGTTGTTAAATCTTGTTATGCTATCCATATCCCTGCCTCAGCTTCCCTGGTGGCTGCATTACAAATGTTTGCCACCAGGCCCAACAAACACTTCTTTTAACTTATTTGTTCACAGAACCTCATGCTTCCTCTGGTTTTAAAGACTTTCCATCAATGCGTGAAAATAATCCTTTGGAAAGAGGTTCTAATGTAAAGATCCCCTTAATCAAAGGAAATAAAGGAATACTGGCCAATGTCAGACTCTAGTACAGCCCAACGACCCATGGGAGTAGATAGTTTCAGGCTGAGTGGGTCATGCAAAGTGCTTCCAAAAAGCCCGAGGGTACCTTCTGACCAACAAGTCAGTGAAAGGCCTATAAACAGAGGTGAGCCTTCCACCTGTTGCTCTTTTGGTCAAAATATATGGTTGCTGGGGCTGGAGAGATGACTCAGCAGTTAAAAGCACTAGATGCTTTTGCAGAGGACCTGGGTTTGGTTCCCAGCATCCTTGAGCATGCCCACTTTATCTTGTAATAAACTCTGCCTGGTTTCTACACTATGCTCTTATATGTTTTGTCTAAATTCTTTCAACAGTGATTACAAGAATCAGGGCGAACAGAGAGAGAGAGAGATCCTGATAACATGGCATTTAATCTTTGACTAAGTGGACTACTGAATTAGTTTTAAGTGTCTTGGGAAATAGGGTCATATGCCAAGCTCGTATTGCTGTAAGGTTATCTTTAAGCAGTGTATCATAAGGATATATCGTAAACGCTAGTGCGGGAACTTGAACCTGAAGCAGGAGAGAAAGACGGAAAGTGAAGGGGGCATAGAAATGTAAAGAGGCCACTCTGGGTTCTAGTTTACCTTTCTTGCTGACTGAGAATCCAAAAAATTGTTCAATACAATTAATAAAGCCAAAATTGCCTATAGAGATAAGGTAGGTTTTCCTAAAGGCCTCTCAAACAAGAATGTTAAAAATAACAAATGACCTCTGGTTACTCAGGACCAGAATGTCCACACCCTTGAGTTTTCCCACATTAGCACTCCTCTCTCATCCCCACACCTTAACAGTGCATCTCATGAAAGTGCCTCCCAATTTCATTTTTAGAAGAAAATTCTTGAAAAATGGATAAACCAGCTCACATATTTTTATTTAACTTTTAAACTTTACTTAAAATTTAACCTTTGAATTAATCTTTTATTTTAGTGTGTATGCATGTGTGTGTGTGTGTGTGTGTGTGTGTGTGCGTGTGTAAGCACACATGTACCAGAGTACACTTGGCCCTGCCCACAAGTGCCTCTACCCACTGAGCCATCTTACAAGCTCAAGTTTTGCTTAATCTTTAAA
>NW_008329136.1:856932-911603 GCF_000622305.1 Nannospalax galili
CTACAGAGCTATACACCCAACCCAGAATAATGAATTTTAATTGATACAACTATTTGATTACTTCATGCAAACTTATGTAATAGTACAATTACTACTTCGCCAGACTAGTGCCTGTGATTAAAAACCTCATGTGTCTAAGCTTTCATTTGCACTTATTTTCAATTTTGGGGGTTTTCACAAAGGAGCAGGCTTTCTGGATCATGTACTTACACATAAGTTGTTGAGGAAGTGCGGATGAACTGAAGACTCTCTGCAGACACTCGAACTCTCCTTTCCCTCCCACCCACGTTGCTTCACCATTTGCTGCCATCGCTTCTAATTTAGACATCTCTCTTAGCTCTTGAACTTGAGTTTAATAACTTTATATTACCTCCTCCTACTGGTAGATCATGAATGCCTAAAGAGCAAAACTCGGGGTGTATTTATTTATGTGTAGCATTTGCCCCACTACCATGTTTTTTTTGTTTGTTTGTTTTGTTTTTGGTGAATAGTAAACCCTCAGTTAATCCTTGGTGGGCAAAAAAAAAAGAAGAGGGAGGAGGAGGAAGAGAAGGAGAAGGGGAAAGGGAAGAAGAGGAGGAGGAAGAGGAGGAAGAGGAGGAAGAAGAGGAGGAGGAAGAAGAGGAAGAAAAGGATGAGGAGGAGGAGGAAGAGGAGGAGAAGGGGAAAGGGAAGAAGAGGAGGAGGAAGAGGAGGAAGAGGAGGAAGAAGAGGAGGAGGAAGAAGAAGAGGAAGAAAAGGGTGAGGAGGAGGAGGAAGAGGAGGAGAAGGGGAAAGGGAAGAAGAGGAGGAAGAAGAGGAGGAAGAGGAGGAAGAAGAGGAGGAGGAAGAAGAAGAGGAGGAAAAGGGTGAGGAGGAGGAGGAAGAAGAGGAGGAGGAAGAGGAGGAGAAGGGGAAAGGGAAGAAGAGGAGGAGGAGGAAGAGGAGGAGGAAGATGCTGGCACACTAAGGTTGTTGTTCTATTTAGAAGGAAGAGAGAGTGATTATGTGTATGTGTGAGGAAGTGCGGTGGGGGCTATCCTTTGTAGGCTATAGCCTATATTTGCAGGATCTATCAGCCAAGAGACCACAACCAACATGGGAGAAACATCTCAGAATTTCAGCTTTGAGCAAGCCTGAGCTGTTAGTTCCCGGCTGCTATGCTGCTGTCTGAAAATGCTGCATTTTATAACCCATGGCTTTGCCTAGAGGGACTAGAATTTTTGGCAATCTTGCAAAATCACAAGAGTTTTAATTAAATTGCTTTCAACATAGCTTGACTTAATGAGTCGTTGGACAAAATGTTGAATTAACACAAAGAATTTCCTAATGGAGTGAAAACAAATGGGAGGTGGCTTCTCTGAGTTTCTTGTAATTGGAACCACCAATCAGAGGTGTCAGCTGAAGGCTCCCTGATGGAATCCCTTGTCTCTGAGTCAGCATCCAAAATCAAATGCTGAAAAAAGGGTTGACTTTTCAAGTGCAAAATCATTCAGGGTCAGACAGAGATGGATAAGGCTTAGTTTGCTTGCTAAGAGCTTATAATCTAGATGTGGAGGTAAGAAATGAACATTTAAAAGATGATTCTACATTTCAGTTGAAGGTAAGAGAGCTAAATATAAACACTTGGTGACTAAAGTGGGGGTGGAGGGTAGGGGAGCCGGTTCAGGAAGAGTGGGTACATACACTATGTTTGGCAGAGAGGTCACGGAGTTCTGGGTGAAAAGCATGAGGCTTGTCAAGCTGACTCAGAAGCTAAAAGCCATCAAATAAACTAGACTGAATGGAGCAGGACTTTCCAGAAAGGAAACACAGGAGAGCGCACAAGAGACAAGGGCAAACTGGGAATTAGACTGAGAAGAGTGAGACAATGAAAGGAAATTTGACTTTATCCTGTAGGAACGGAGATGCCATCTAGGCTTCTGAGCTAGAGAGTGATATTTTGATGATTATGTTTATGGGACATAATCCAACAAGGGACTGTAGACTGCTTATAGGGAGGAAATAACGGAGAAAAGAAATAAACAAGGACATTTGAAATAATTCAGTCAAGACCAGAAAGCTTGAGCAAGCATGCTGGTAATAAACATATTTTTTAAGTGCAAGTAAGATGTGGGCGGGCTCAATAAATAAGTTTGAGGGCTGGGAATGTAACTCAGTGGTAGAGTACTTACATAATGTGTGTGAGGCCCTAGGTTCCACTTCCAATACCACCAAATAAACAAATGAGTACATTTGTGTTTTCTCTAGTTTGACATAGATGTCTTTAATTTTTATTTGTGTGTGTGTGTGTGTGTGTGTGTGTATATGTGTGTGTGTGTATGTGTACACGTGTGTATTGGGGAGGGTTTGCTCACCAGTGTATGTGCATGTAGACGACAGAGGTCAACTACAGGTGTATTCCTTGATCACTTTCCTCATGTTTTTGAGACAAGGTCTCTTACTGAACCTTGGGCTTACCATTTCAGTTATATTGACTGGCCAGCAAATCCCTGGGATCCTCCTCCCCAGTGTTGAGCTTACAGGCATGTGCCACCACACCTAGCTTTTATGTAGACGCTAGGAATCTCAGCTAAGCTCTTCATGCTTACAAAGTTGGTGGTTAGTTTTTGTCACCTTGATACAAACTAGAGTCACATGAGAAGAGGGAACCTCAATTGAGGATTTCCTCCATCAGACTGGCCAGTAGACATGTCTATGGGCATTTTCTTAATTGCTAGTTGATGTGGGAAGGCCCAGCCAACTGTGGGCAGTGCCATTTCTGGACAGGTAGGCCTAGGCTGTATAAAATAGATAACTGAACCAGCCAGGGGAAGTGAATCAGTAAGGACCATTCTTCCATGGTCTCTGCTTCAGTTCCTTCTTCCAGGTTCCTGCCTTGACTCTCCTTGATGATAGACTGTGAATTGTAAGTCAAATAAACTGTTTCCTCCCCAAGTTGTTTTTGGTTATGGTATTTATCACAGCAACAGAAAAACCAAAGTAGAACACACAGCAAGTACTTTACCCACTGAGCAGTCTCCCAGCCAAATGTTTTATCTGTAACCAATGTGTTCCTATTTCATATTCTCCAGATGCAACTGTTGGACATCAGAACCTCATCATCTGACCATTCAATAAAGACCTCCAGTAGCTGACTGACATCCAGGTGTATATATGACCATTCTCAGTTGTCCCCTTGATTCCCAGTTTCCATTGGTCCTGAATGCTGTCAGCTACCTAGGCACATTTCTCCAGCAAATTCACTGGAAGGTAGACTTGACATGGGCCAGAATCTCTGTTCTACTCACTGGTCTATGCCAAATGCCAGTGGTGCATGACGCACAGCATGTTCAGTGAACGCAGTGGACAAATATTTCACATTTCTTTCTTTTCCCTCAGACCTCAAACCTTTTTAATCACAGCTCACACTCAGCTGTTGACCTTTCTTATTTCTCTAGGAAGACAGTTAACCTGAAGTAACTGTACACTTGCCCCCCCCAGCCCACTTGTACCCTTACTCACATTGACTCCTTGCTACTTATTAAAACAACAGCTTGCCTCAGCTTCTGTCTAGGGCCACCCCCTCCCCAGGTGGTCACTGGTCCCATCCCCTCCTGCCTGTTGACCATCCTCTCCTCTGTATCATTAGCTTTTCTTCTTAGCTGTGCAATTCCATCAGCACAAAGATAAAGTTGGAAGGAAAGCCCAAGAGGTGCTCTGATGTGTGCCTTAGGTGGGGTGCTGCAGCCCCACACAGACCTGGGCACAGAGCTGCCTTTGAGATGGGCTGCAGGCACCCAAAGCTTGTGTTAAAGGCATGAGGTACAGTAGCCCCAGTGTAGCATTGTATGCCCAATAATTAACAAGGGCTTAATAAACACTTACTGAAGAATAACACTTTCCATCTAAAATCCTGTCCCTTGACCCACATTGGCGACGGCTTTGAACTTACTCTATAGCCCAGGCTGGACTCAAACTTGCTGTACTCCTCCTTGCATCCGTTTTCTGCATTCTAGGATCACAGGCATGTGACACCAAGTCTGGCTGTTTCTCACTTAGTTCTATATTTCCTGTCCTATCCATATGTTGATAGCTCTCAAATTTATATCTAGGCTCTGAATATAAGGTTCATATATCCAATATCTCTTTTTGGATTTTGAATAGACATCTCACTCTCTTAAATTTCAGGTGCAAGGGCTAGGGGTGGAGCATCTATCTACCAGGGGTGAAGCACTGGGCTTGACATCTATCTCTGCTTAAAAAAAAAAAAAAGAAAAAAAAATGAAAGATGGAAGGAAGGAAGGAAACCTCCAGATAAAGACAGAAAGACTTCAGGTGCACACAATCATAACTGCATTCGCTATTTTTCTGTTGCTGTGATAAAATACCATGACCAAGGCAACTTTCAGATGGAAGAGTTTATTTTGGCTTACAGTTCCAGAAGGAGAGTCCATAATGGTGGGGGAGGCCTGGTGGCAGGAGCGTGGCTGAAGTAGGAATCTGAGAGATCGTATCTCCAAGCACAAGCGAGAAGCAGCAAAATATGCCCAATGGGGCAATAGTGGCACAAATACTATGGGAGAATCCAGTTACCTTCTATTTGGATTTAAGGCCCACTTCACAACAGGGAATCCACAGCTAACACTGTTATCAGCATGAGAACCTGTGGCTAGACAAATCACAGGCCACTAGGGAGAACCTAGTACAATTATCTGCCAAATAGACAAATATTAAACTGATTGACAATGGATTATTGTTATATCCATAGGTTAGTATATCTCTCAACTCTACAGAGAAGCTTCTTGTAGATAATGAGACCCACAAATGGTCAACATGCAGAGAATAAGATACTGTAGAGTTCCCAGCCCTATATGGGACACCCATACGGTAACTTCTCTTCCCAAGGCTCATTGCAGAAGAAAGGGGAAAGATTGTAAGAGTCAAAGGTGGTAGATGAAACTATTGTCTGGACATCACAGGATAGTTGAACCACAGCACTTTTAACAGCATGCACAACACTTTGTGCAAACCCAAGCAAGACAAGGGCAAAAAGCCTTATGAGACTTCTGGCCTTTGGGTTTGAGGATGAGGTATCAAAGAAGCTGCCACAGAGATAAGTGGTTTATGGTCACCAAGTGCTCACAACAATGCTACTTTGTGCCACAGATGATGTCTGTTCTTTTCACTGTGAAGTAGAACTCATCAAAGATGTTCTGCTCAGCTAGGGACAGAGAGCATGAGTGTTTCATACCCTTGTGAAATAGGACTTTATTTGGTTGACAACAAAAACAAAGGTGTCAGCAATATACAACAATCCTTGTATTCATTCTGAGACAGGAAAAAATTGACATTCTACATGGATGATTGTAAGACTACGGACAGTTTTAGCACTTTTTCCAATGTAGCTGTTACATGTAGGGCATACAGATATAGGTTCAAATGACTCTTCAAGAAAAAAGAAAAAAAAACCTCAGATATTTTCCATGTCAGGTACAGGATATGTGTGTTCAAATGTGTATCATGTACAAAATGAGAAATGAAAACATTAAAAAAAGAAAAAAAAGAACAGCCTCCCCCACTTCTTGATTCCTGAGTGACTAACTGTCCTCATTCTTCCCAAAAGTCCCTCTGGCATGTTAACGTATTCTTGTGTCTGTCCCTTTCCCACAGACTAAAGTCGCCATGGGAAGAGGGGTCTGGTATTTCTTAACACTTTAATAAATCATGAACTAGAACACAGCCCAGTGCCTCTCAAAGGCACTTAATGCAGGGGAGTAGGGATGTGATGGGGTTTGGTGTGCTTGACTTCCAGCTGGGAGTGTTCTTGGGATCAACAGCTATAAAAACGAAGAAAAGGAAACAGATTGGGCAGAAGCAGAAGCCGGAATGTGATGCAGTCTTGATGAAGGCCCCAGCCAATGATCTAAGAGGCTCTGAAGCTGAGGTGGCCTGCAGAGGTGTACTGAGTCTAGGGGATAGCATCTTTGCGAACCCACAAAGATTCTAGTTTGCTCCAGAAAAAGGGCACAACCTTTAACGAGGACTCTCTTTAGCTAGACAATTGTGTGGTAGGCTACCAGCCAGTCTTTCCTCCATTACTATTACCAGGGGCTAAGATGATTCCCTCATTTCTGAAGAGGGAACTGCATAGCTCATCACAGTGCCACAATGAACCTATTGAAATCCCCCAAAAGAACAAATGGATGAGTGTTCATCATATGCAAAGGATAAAGCAAAGTAGAATCCGACAGCCAACCTTTGTACAAAGCCCTCTGGCTGTTCATTCACCCCGTCTGCCATAAGCAAAGCCCATACCGACTGTGGTAAGGGATGCAGTATTATATACAATGTGCTTAGCCTTCAAAAAAAGAGTGTGCAACAGTCACAGATCCATGGTGCAAAACAATGCCCTATAACTCAACATGGGGCACAAATGAATGCTTATGGAGGGAAAAAGAGGAATTCCAGCCCAGATGGGGGAGTCGGGGATTGAGGAAGGCAACACAGAGGAAGCTTCTGAAGCCACAACAAGGGCTAAACTTTCCCGGCCAGAGAAGGTGGGGAGGCAGCTCCAGGCACAGAGGCAACAGATGAGGGCTCAGCTGTTGGAAATCCCAAGCCAAGGGACCCAAAGTTTCCATGGGTTCTGAGGCTGGAGGCGTAACTGAGAATGAGTCTCTCAGATACCACAGAACGTGGGTGTTCCAGCCAAACCCTGAGAGAAAATGTTGCCCTTTGCCAACTCACTCTTCAGCTCTACAGGGGTGATTCATAGGAATTCTACGACTTCTGCTTTTAAAGCTGTGATCAGCCAATAAACCCAGCCATCCAAACTCTAAAACAGTCCGTTGTATTTGGAAACAGACTGTTGGATATACAGAAGAGTGGTTCTAGCTTAGTCTGATTTAAGAACTTCAAAATCAGAACTGGGGAGATGGCTCAGTGGGTAAAATACCTGCTACACAAGCAAGAGGACCTGAGTTCAGATCCCTAGAACCCCCACAAAAGCAGAGCATGTTGGTCTGTGCCTGTAACCCTGGGGCTGGGGGTGAAGGCAGAGGCAGGAGGCTACCTGAGACCAGCTGTTAGTCTAGCTGAAATGGAGAGTTCCAGGTTCAGTGAGAAACTGAAATAAATTAAATAAATAAATAAATAAATAATAAAATAAATAAATAGTTCCAGAGACACTGGATGTCAATCTCTGGCTTTTGCACATGGGTACATGTGCATATACATACACACTGAAAATATTTAAAGAAAAAAATAAAACTTTAGAATGAAATGGGTAGATGTGAAAAGCTCATTACTCGTGCAACCTTACAGATAAAGAAACTGAGGCAGAGGAAAGTGAAAGGGCTTCTTCAAGGTCATACAGCACACCAGTGTTAGAAGTGAAATGTAGCAATAAACACACAGCCTCTACATCCCTTAAATAGCCTCCTAAATCTTCGGCCAGGGCTCCCACGCCATGCCTGCTATCCTCTTTCTTTAATTAACAGCACCAGGAGCCACTGGCCAACAGTGGCTGGGTCAAGTGGAAGGCCTCATCTAGTCGTACCCACCATACAGAGGAATGACAGCAGTTGAATTGGTTTGAAGTCTGTTTTCCTGGAGCTAATGAATGGCAAGCCAAGAAATAAACTATGGGCTTTATTGTTGGGGTAAGAGAATGATTTACAAGGCCCTGACAGAGGTCATCAGTCTTGGCTCTGGTGGAAAATAAGGAAATGCTCAAAGCCTCTAATTCCAGAGGGTGACAAATACAGTAGTCACTTGAAACCATGGTTTCAGCTTAAGGTTCCAACTTGGCTTTGTGTTTTCTGCCAGCTCATTTGTTTGCCTAACCTAATCAACCTGAATAGAAATTTCCTGATGCTGTGTCTAATCCCTTACTGGAGAAGATCCCAGAACTTCTTAAGGAGCTTGGTCTCTTTGACTGTTCCGTGGCAAACTCATTTTTAGTTCTAGATGTGTGGGGTATCTTGTGACCAGAAGGGATCAAGATAGGGACCAGGGTTTTTTTCTATCTCATAATGAATACAGTGTCTCATAATGAATATAGTGTTTGAGCAGGCTGGAATGAGACAACACAGAGTGGGCTCAGGATTCCAGAAACTTACCACAGGCTAGTGTTTATTATTTATTCCACATGTGATCATATTTAACTAATGAAAAAAAAGGAAGCTTAATGTTTCTCAATAGCAACCCACCTGACCATAGATTCCTTGGGTGTGAACCACCCGAATCTTTTTAAGACAGTGTTTTACTATGTAGTCAAGATTAGCCTCAAATCCTTCATCTTCCTGCCTCAGCCTTCTGAGTGCTGAGATTACATACATGTGCTACCCTTTGAATCTTTTATTCATAATGGCGAGGATTTGAGTATTTTAAATTCAGTTTATAAGTTCTGGTAGGAACTAGATACACAGACATGCTTTGTTGATATCTTATTCTGTATGTGAAGAGTTTCCATAGTGCCAGCTTTGAGAGAGATTGGGTAGGATAAAACTTTGTTCAAATATAATTATTCATATGTAAATCCAACAAGTATAAGACCAGACAGAAACAGTTACACAACTATTTTGTTGCACAATAGTAAGCAGAAGCTTATGACTAGTTAGGTGTGTTGGTCAGCTTTCCTTCGCTGTGACAAAATACCTGAGATAAACAACTTAAAGGAGGAATGTTGTATGTGGACTCACAGTTTCGGTCCATGGTCACTTGTTTCTGTTGCACTTGCACTGGTGAACAGATTACTGTAACAGGGAGCATGTGATGGAACCAAGCTGCTCACTTCATGGCAGCTGGGAACCAGAGAAAGAGACAAGTGTGGAGGTGGGGTGGCCGGGGGAGAAAGGCAGTCAAGGACCTCTCCTGTGATCTTCTTCCAACCAGGTCCCACTATCTAAAGTCTACACCACCTCCCAATTACTAAGTCCCAATTTATGAATCTATAAATGGATTAATCTATCCATGAGGTCAGTGCCCTCATGATTCAATCACCACCTAAAAGTCCTACTGCTGAATACCTTGGAGACACAGCCTTTAACACAAGAGTTTTGGGGAACATTTAAAATCTAAATCATGGGGCTGGGGAGATGACTCAGCAGTTAACAGTGCTTGCTGCTCTTCCAGAGGACCGGGGTTCAGTTCCAGCACCCACATCCTAATAATCCATATGAGTCAGGGTTCTCTGGATGAACAGAACCTAGTGAATATAGAGGAGCTTATACAACAAGATCGGAGTCATCCAACTGTGACTCTCATACCAGAGATGCTGGAAACTTGGCAGCTGCTCCATCCCCTGGGTGTCTCAGCAGTACTGATCTGGTGTTGAAGACCTGGAGGGCTCCTGGAGAGCTTCTGGTCTCAGTCTACATTGGAAACTCAAAAAAATTGGTTCTAATATCAGTGAAGGAATCAGCACTGGCAGCAACAGGGTAGATGAACTTGCCAGCGAGAGTGAAGGTCAAGCCAGCTAAAAACTCACTCACAAGTCCCTCAGTTTCCATTCTCCCTCAGACTGATTTCTTGAATCCAACTTATGGCAAATTGTCTGATTCAAACATGGATTAACTAGGCCAGAAACTTGCCTTTTTCTCTTGTAGTAGATACCTTTTCCTTTTATTCTCCACCTGGCTAAAACATGCTCAATTTAACATTTCTCAATATTCAGATTTAACCAAGAAGGGTATGGTGGCACATGCCTACAAGCTCAGTCTTGGGAGTGGTGACAGAAGGATCAGGGGTTCCTCCCTCTTTCCTTCTCACCCTCTCCTAGTTGGATGGCTTTTATTCTTCAGTCTAACTGACTTTAGGATAATTTTCTTTGTCTGTGCTCAAGTTGCTTGGTTACACTAAAGCCTCTGGGAGCAGCATTTGGGAATTACACCTGAAGTCCCTAAGGTATGTGGTACATAGTGCCAATAGCCAACTGATCGCTGACTAATTGATGCCTTGGTTTCCTGTCTGCACGGTGGGGTGATCTTCCTGACCTCAAGGCTTGCTGAGAAGGTTTAATGAAATAAGTATGTAAGAATCTCAGACACACAGTAGAACTCCCTCTGCCACTAAGTTTGTGAATCGGAATTCACAGGGTCTTTCCAGAACCATTATGTCACACCTCCCATCAGCTACTTGGGCTGGGTAGACATGTTCTTAATCATCTACGTCTAAGACTGTCCACTAGAAGTGGGTGCCTTACTAATCATGGGAGGCCGTCATAGACTGGGGCACCCTATTTTTCTGGTAGGGCACAAGCTCTGAGATTGGTTACATTGGGTTAGTGCTTCTGAATCCATCTGATTGCCAGCGTCTTCTCTGGAAGAAAGCCATTTTTCCCTCCCTAGTGTGTATCCCATGGTCCTTCAAGCTGCCTGTTGTCATGGTTGGCTTCGGTTGTCACTTGTCACACCTGGGAAAAGGGAAACTCAGTTCAAAAGTTTCCTATATCGAATTGGCCTGTGAGCTTGTCTCTTAGGCATTTTCTTGTTTGTTGAGTGATGTGGGAGGGCCAGCCACTGTGGGCGGTGCCACGCCTGGGCAGGTGGTCCTGAGTTATATAAGAAAGCAGGCTGGGCATAGACCAGAGGAGCAAGCCAGTAAGCAGTGACCCTCCGTGGTCTGTACTTCAGCTCCTGCCTCCAGGATCCTGCCCTGAGTTTCTGCCCTGGCTCCTCTCAGTGATGAACTATGATCAGGACATGTCAGCCAAATAAATCCTTTCCTCCCCAAGTTAGTTTTAGAGTGTTTCTATCACAGCAATAGAACGTAACTAGGAAACCTGTAGTTTGCAATAAGCTAGCATTGTTGCGCAGGTAGCAGGCATGAGGCTTGGTGGGGCAGACCCAAAGCATTACCGTGTGCCGAGAGTTGTTTATGCACCAAACCCTGAGCTTGTCCTCCTCTACATTTACCTCATTTGCAAAGATGAATAAAGCAATTTCTGATCCAACAGCTCTTAGGAAATAAGGCATATGGGCACCAAAGAACATGAATTATTCCCAGCATATGACAACTAAAAGCCAGGGCAGTAAGAGCAATGTGAATTTAAAAAAAAAAAAAGAAAGAAAGAAGGGACGACTGCTAAGGGTGTAGTCATGAAAGTTTCAAAGGTAAAAGGGGGCTTATAATGAACTCTGCAGAATGGGTAATACTGAGCTGGGAAAGAGAAAAAAAGTAGACCACACAGCAGGCACAATGCATGAACAAATCTACAAATAGGAATGAATTCCTCTGAGCCCAGTGGATAGTGAGAAGCAGACATGTGAGCAAATACAAGTGTGCGACCCGTACTCCGCAACTCGCTCCATTCGTTACCAGATCTCCATTTTTCAAATCAGTGCTCATCAGTTTCCTTATTTTTTCATATATGCATATGAAATATGACTCTATTTCACTTTCTATCTCCCCGGTGTGCGACCCGTACTCCGCAACTCGCTCCATTCGTTACCGGATCTTCATTTTTCAAATCAGTGCTCGTCAGTTTCCTTATTTTTTTCATATATGCATATGAAATATGACTCTATTTCACTTTCTATCTCCCCTTGGTGGGTGTTTTGGTTTCTGTCAGTATTTTGCTACTGGAAGCTACTGAGGCCATTCGCTTCATGAGTATATTCGTAGGATGGATTTTTAGAAGTACAATTACTAGGTTAAACATCTTGTGCATTTATAATTGTCTCAGCTACTGCCGAATTGCCCCCTGCTGGGTACCACTCCTACCTTCTGCTTATGAGAGCATCATTGCCACACAGTTGCCAGAACAGCCTGTTTGCCAATCTGAGACATTAAAGTAGTGTCTCAGCATAGCTTTAATTTGAATTAATCTTATGACTGAAATTATGTTTTCATCTATTTTGAAAGCTATTTGTGTTTTCTTTATAATGAGCAGTATGCTCATATCCTTTGGCCATTTTTCTCTGGGATTGCTGGCTTTTTATATTTTACAACAAGGAAACTTTTATATGAGAAAAATAGCTCTTTAGGGTATGAACTGCAAAAACTTCCTCCATTTGCCATTTGTCTTTTGATTCTCATTTTGTTTATTGCATCAATTATTATTGTTATTTATTTATTTATTTTTGCTTGTGTCACAAACCACTGCAGAAGGTATTGACTTGAAGCAATGGCCATTGGTTGGCTCATGATATTATGGCCTGGGTTCAGAGGACAGTTGATCTGTGTCCCACGAGGTGTCGCAGCATCACTGCCTCGTCCTTGTCAGTCAGTAGAGGAGAGGGAAGTAGGGTGGCCACAGGACAGGTTTAAAAATTTTAAAAACAGGGCTGGAGAGATGGCTCAGCAGTTAAGAGTACTGACTGCTCTTGCAGAGGACCCGGGTTCAATTCCCAGCACCCACATGGCAGCTATGAACTGTCCTTAACTCCAGTTCCAGGGGAATCCGAAGCCCTCTTCTGACCTCCGTGGCATTGCACGACACGGGTGCACTCACATACATGCAGGCAACAAACTCATACACATAAAATAAAAATAATAAATAATTTAAAAAAAAAATTTAAAAACAAACAAAACCCAGCAAGTGAGCTGGCATCAGTGCCCACGTGTTTTTAAGTGTCTGCATCCTAAGTGCTGCTGACCCAATGGCCAGAGCAAGGAAGAGAGCAGAGGCTGGGCAGGGATGGGAAGAGTGCACAGGAGGGCAAATGAAAGGAACAAGAATCTGTGGTTACAGGTTGAGGTCTGTTTTATTCTCTCCCTGCACCATTTTATTTGGAACTCAAACCAGTGTCTCACACATGCTAAGCAAGCACTATAGACCTGAGCCACACCCCAGCCCAAGTTCTTTTTCTGGTTAATTTTCCTAGGTAGTTTTCGTTTTTAATCTCTTTGTTCACGGGTTCTGGATTTTGAGTCGTGTTTGGGAAGCCCTTCCCCATTCTAAGATTACAAAGCTAATTACTATTTTTTTGAGTCCTTTTATAGATTCACTCATTACACTTAAACTGTGACCCACGTGTGTTCACGATAGATTTCCACATTTATATTCTTTTTCTTTGCAGTGCTGGAATCAAGTCCTGGATCTCACATGGTGGGCAAGTGCATTCTTATGGAGGAACACCCCCAGCCACTACATGTATTTCTTATCAAAGCACAGCTCTTCTATTTGAGAAGGGTGTGGAGCTAGTCAGGACTGGCTGAGCCGAGCCAAGAACAAACAACTAAATCTCAGCGGCTTTGGGCACAAAAGGTGTTTTTCAAGTTCATGTTACACACCCATCATGGCTGAGCATGAACTCCAGTCATCAGCTTTACTCTGAGATTCAGGTTGATGAGGCACCTGGGGGACCGTTAAGAGATCATGACCAAACCTTGAAGGCCTCTTAGAGCTTACCCTCAGGAGCGTATGCTTCTTCCACACACATTTCATTGGCTAAAGCAAGTCACATGACCAATAGCATAGTCAACAGGTTGGGAAGGAATACCCCTCCTTTGAGGACAGACAGCAACATTTCAGTGCCCCACAGCTCTCCTTTCTGCAGACATGCAACATTAAGAAGGTCGTACAAGGACCTAAGACAGGCTGAGGCTCTGGTCTCCCTCATGAGGACACAGGCCATCCTTAGCCTGTGGTTATGAATGTCAGAGCCATCAGCCCCACACCCAGACTTTGTCCCACATGTCTCGAATCCTGCCCAGAGCAGGGAACATCTGACCAGCCTGAAGCAACAGAATGCAGGAAAGGAGGAAGAGGAGAGACCTCATCCAGGGGCCCTAAGAGGTTGAGTTTTGTGCCAAGATCTACTTACCTCAGGCTGTCATAACAAAATGCCGCATATTGGGCAGCTTAAACATTAAATAACGTTAACATTAATTTCATTAATTTCTCACAATTTTAGATCTGGAAGTCCAAAATTGGGGCGGAGGGGGGGCTCCCCCGGGCTCTCATGAGGGATTCTTCTGGTATGCAAACTGCTGACTCTTTGTTTCCTCACAGAGCAGAGAGGGAAACAGCCTTCTTCTGGTTCCCTTTTATAAGGGCATTCATCTCATCCTAAATCACCTCCCCAAACCATCACCCCCTTCTCGGTACCATTACCCTGAGGGGTAAGATCAGCATTTGAGGGCAGGGCTGTAGTGCTCTTGCCTAGCATGTACAAGGCTCTGGGTTCAAACTTCAGTTCTACAAATCGAAAAAAATAAGATTTTAATTCAACATGTGAATTAAGAGGAACGAAAATATTTGTTGAACCAACCAAAAAGATATATTGAATTCATAATAATCTCCCCCTTCAGGAGCTCAGAATGTGACTTAATTTGGTGATAGTCTCTTTATAGAAGTAATCAAATGACAGTGAAGTCAGAGGGATGGTTTTAAACCAGTATGACTGGTATGTTTTATAAAAAGGGGAAACCCAGCCACATGAAGGAAGATGATATAAAAGGGGTAAGACCATAGGGCATGGAGAGAACCCTGGAACAGATTCTTCCCCTACATCCCTCAAAAGCAACAACCTGCCAATGCCTCCACTTTGGACTTCTACTCTCCAGACTACGCCAACAGAGGTCTGCTGTTTCAGCCACTCTAGCAAACTTTACTACAAGGTCCTCCTCCGAGTGCTTGGTGGAAGACCTCGCTGCTGTTTTAACAGGAGCCGTTCTGTCACTAACAGGAAGGAGAACTATGATCAATTAGCCATGTGTCCAATGATGGAGTGAGGGTAGCATTGAATTTGGAGTCAGATGACCAGATTTCACTCAGGCTCCCATGTATTCTGCTTTAGTGATGACTGCAAGAATTATATAAATTTATGGGCTGGTGAGTCCATGAGTAGAGCTGCCAGGAGTCTAAAATGAAAGCTTTGGGCTGAAGGAGGAGATGGAGAAGAGGAATGGCCTCTGCCTCAGATACTAGTCCCTAAGGCAGCCAGTGATGAAGCAGTGAGCATCCCTTCCCTGAGAAGATAGTAGACTAACTACTAGAAGAATCTGCGTCTCAGATAAAACGACAACTTAATGGTTTTTAGTGCTGTGGATTGAACCCAGGAACTTATACATACTAGACAAGTGTTCTGTCAGTGAACTATATTCACATCCAACTTCTTAATATTTACTAATTAGCAACACCACTTCCTGTTAACTCTTGAAACTTACTGTATTAAGATTACAAGGTCTGTTTTTCTTAGCTCTGCTGAGTATTATAAGATCTTTTCTCTAAATATGGTTGATAATAATTGGTGGTATACTTCAAATTAGCTAGTAGGGAAGATCTTGACGCTTCCTCAACCCAAATAAATGCTATATGACTGAGGTGATAGATATGCCAATAACCTTGAGCTGATCAGTTAAAACTGCATGCATGTATTAAAATAGCATGCTGTACTCCACAAAAATAGGTACAATTAATTACTATGTGTCAACTATACAACAAAAATACATTTACAAAATCTCCTCCAGCAAAATATCCTAAGATTCCAAAGCCTTACTAACCATAAGGTATTTATTGAGCTGATCTTGGATTAGAATTCTGTGTAGAAGAGTGCCTGAAATGCCTATAAAAAGTTATATATAAGTGTGACACTTGCTTTGGAAAGTTGAGGGTCCCTGTTATGGTTTGTGTTTCCCCAAGGCTTGGTCCTGATCTAATGGACCAATCATTGAGAGGTGATTGCACCATGACAGCTCTGACTTCAAGGGCTTAATCCATAGACAAGTTCATATAGAGTGGACTATTAGTAGGGGAGGTCTGGCTGAGGGAAGTAGATAACTGGCATGTCTGTGAAGGGCATGTCTTGCCTTGGCCCCTTCCTATCTGTGATATTTTAAATGAGAATGTCCCCCATAGGCTCAAACATGTAAACACTGGGTCCCCAGTTGGTGGCACTGTTGGGGAGGGTTATGGAACTTTTAGGAGATATGGCCATGCTGAAGAAAGCATGGCAATGGGGCAGGCTTTGAGAGTTCATAGCCTCATTCCCACCACCAGTTTCTCGCTCTGTTTCCTGTGCCTACTTGAAGATGTGAGCTCTGGGCTTCTTCCAGCTGCCTCCTGCCATGACCCCCCCCACCATGATGGACCTTTACCCTTTGGAACTGTAAGCCCAACAAACTCTTCCTTCTCTAAGTTGCCTTGGTTATGGTGTCTTATCACAGCAACAGAAAAGTAGCCAACACACTGTCTTACTCTCTTTTCTGCTTCCTGGCTACCATGAGGTGAACAGCTCTTGCAACTACACCTGAAAGCCATGACATTTCACCTTACCTCAGGACCAAAGTTGAGGAACCAACTAATCATGGACTGAAACTTCTGAAGACAACAAGCCAAAATAAATCATCTTTCTTCCTTTTAACTGTTTCTCTCAGGTGTTGGAAAAACAAGAAGCTAACTTACATGGTCCCTCTTTATTGCTTTCTTACACGAAGATTTCATAACAATGTTTTTGCCTTTTCTTAAAACTCTGAGACATAAGTGTGTCTGCATGTGTGTGTGTACACATGGATGTATATGTGTGTGTGTGTGTGTGTGTGTGTGTGTGTGTGTGTGTGTGTGTGTGTGATATGCGTTAGGATGGTGGGTATTCCATGGAATACCATTCCAATTTAGAAGCAAGATAGTACGTGGGTTATAGAGAGTAAGGTTGAGTCAGTGGCCTCAGAAATAGTAACTGACAGGGCAGAATAAAGTGAAAGAACAGTGTGAAGAGTGTGTTGTTATCTATTGCTTATGTGACAGACCACCGCCAAATGTAGTGCCTTCCAACAACAGCCAATTTATTTGTTCAGAGTTCTGTGGGTCAGTAATTCAGCCTGGGGTCAGCTGGGTGATTCTTCTCCCCCTCTGAAGAAATTCATGTGGCTGCACTCAGCTGCTGGCTGGCTGGGCTGCTGTTTCAGGGATCTCAGCTGGAATGGCTCATCTTTTTCTTCTTCACATGGTGGCAGAAGAGTCCTCAGTCACCAGAGAGGACATATCCAGATGCTTAAGCTTGCTACCTGGATCACTTTGCTAACGTTCCAGGGGCCGAGAGTCAGTGCAGGCAGAGATTGTTCAAAGGTACGGCCACAGGAAGGCATGGTTCCCACGAGGCCCTATGTGGGAGAATCTTCCATAGTTTGGTTTTCTGAGAGGCTTCATGTTATGTCCTGAGACTACCAAAGGTAAAACTTGTAGCTAAGCTAGAAGTTTCATCTTGGAATACAGGTTCAGAAACTACGGAAATCTTTGTTGTTTTTATTAGTATGATCCCATTTATACACACCAGCAAATAAGACCTGGAGGAACTCAAATTAGTTGTCCTTGAACAACTCCCTTGTCTCTGAGACTTGGTTTCCCATTTGTAAAACTCCTTTTACATGGTTGTTTATAATAAGGGTCACAGGAACTCAAGGTCTCCTGTGAAAAATGTAAAACCCACAGATACGTAGGAGCCCTTTCTGTCACAGCAAGGGCATGCTGTGTTTCTGGGGACTTTAAGCCTGGTGTGCAGGAAGATGTACAGATACCCAATGGAAAGGTCCAGTGGGTAGGCTGGGTATAATTTTTAAAAATTCGTAGGTGGACCTTTTGATTTCAGATGCATTGAATTTGTCTTTGTCTCTATCTCTGCCACTTTCTTTGCCTAAAATCAATAAAGAGAAAATAGATTTTCTTTCAAAAATTAAATTATTTCTGCTTTATTTTTGTCTCAATCCTAAATTGCTTCTCCATTTCTAATGCAGCTGTTCTCTCCTGCCTCTAATAGTGTCAATCCAGCTTACAGGATAGCTCCAGAAAGTGTTTGATTGATCATACTCCAAGCTGATCCCTCTTATCCATCCATCAAGTGTTACTGAGTCATTTTTAATGTCTGGGTTGGTGCTAGGACCTGGTGGCAGAAAAAAAAAGATGACATAGGCATAATTTTAATCTTCCAGGAGCTCACAGACTAGCAATGAGCCAGGTGCAGAACAATAACCAGTGCCGTTGTTGTCTGCTTGTATGCTTTGGAAGAAAAAGATGCATTAGCTCAGCAAACCTTTCATGATTGCTTATTCTTCATGCCTCATGCTGGCATGTAACACAAAGGTGGTTAAGACACCTTTTCTATTTTTGTGGTGTGAGTAGAAAAGGAGACAGTCACGATTCAAGATACAAAAGTCAGCTCCAGGTTCATGTGGGACCACAGAGACCAGCGCCTTCCAGATGGATGCAGTTGGGAAGGTTTCCCAGAGAATTTTTATTTATTTTTTTTTAATATTTTATTATTTTATGGGTATGAGTGTATTGCCTGCATGCATACAAGTGCATCCATGTTGTGCAGTGCTGTGCTGTCAGATGCTGAGAATTGAACTCGGGTCCTCTGTAAGAGCAGTCAGTACTCCTAACCACTGAGCCATCTCTCCAGCCCTCTCCTACCTGCCCCCGCCCCCCGCCCCAGAGAATTTTCATAAGACAAGAAAAAGGCAGGGATGGAGTCTAGGTGGAGATATCAATATATAGATAGGTGGAGTAACTTGGGAAAGTTAAAAGTTAAAGTTCGCTTTAACTGTCAACTTGATACAGCCTAGAGTGAAGAGAAGGGAGTCTTAACTGACGGGCTTTCCAGATGAGACTGGCCTGTGGTCATGTCTGTGGGGGATTGTCTTGATTGTTAATTGATATAGGAGGGTCCAGACTACTGTGGGCAGTTCCATTGCCTGGGGAAGATGGTCCTGGGCTGTGTAAGAAAGCTAACCAGCTATTATGCACAGGGCTTCGAGTTAGTAGTCCAGCAGTACTCCTCCATAGTTTCTGCTTCAAGTTCTTGGTTGGGTTCCTGCCCTGACTTCTCTCAATGGTGTAATTTGTCAGCTGAAATAAACCTTTTCTTCTCCGAAGTTGCTTTTGGTTATGGTACTTGTCATAGCAACAGAATGAAACTAGGGCAGAAGGCATGATGCTTTAGAGACATTGAAAGCAGGGGAGCACTGCTGGTCTGCAGAGCAAGAAAGGGGAACGAGAGAGGAAATCTGGCGAGACAGACAGAGGCCAGAGCACAGGGAGACACACAGCCCCATCAGATTTGCATTTTAAGAAGTTCAGTAGAGGGAGGACACTAGAGTTTGTTAACTCTAATAGAGTTCATAAATCATTTGTTCTATATTATTGTGTGTGAACATGCATTTGTTGCATGAGTGCAGATTGTGTGTGTGTGTGTGTGTGTGTGTGTGTGTGTGTGTGAAGTCAGGAACAAACCCGTGTCAGTTCTTGCCTTTCACTTTGTTTGAGGCAGGGTCCTTTCGTTGTTTATGCTGTATATGCCAAGCTAGGTGGCTGAGCTTCCCAGGATTCCTGTCGCTACCTCCCAACTCACCCGCACTGGGATTAAAGACAAGTGTTACTTCAGACGCCTTTTATGTGGGTTCTGGAGAATTCAAACTCAGGTTCCAACACTTGTGCAGCCAACATACTTTACCAACCAAGTCATCTCCCCAGTCCACTAAATTATTTTAATAAATGTAATAATTTAATTCAATTGGGAAGTAATGAGGCGTTGAATTTAGGCTCTTATAGTAGAGGAGAACAAAGGGGTAGATTTGGAGGTATAAAGCAATGCTATAGGCTGAATCACCTCTCTCAAAAACTCCTAAGTTGAAGGTTTATCCTCCAAAGAACCTCAAATGTGAGTACACTTGGAAATAGGGACTTTAAAGAAACAAGTTCAAATGAACTCCTTAGGGTGGGCCCTAATGCAATAAGACTGGTGCCTTTATAGGAGATTAGGACATAGCTCAGCGAGAGAAGACCCTGTGGAGATGGAAAAGACAGCCAACCCCAAGTCAATGCAACTGGCTTCAGAGAGACACCAGGGAAACCCACATATCAGTCACACGCTTGCCTTCAGAATTAAGAGAGTATAAAATCCTGTTGTTTGGGCCACCCAGCCTGTAGTACTTTCCTCTGACAACTCTAACAAAGTAATTAAGGAGGAAGAATTAACTAAGTGAGCTGGTGAATGCAGGGATGTGGGGAAGGAGAGAAGAGGGAAGAAAGGGTGACACTGAGGTTCCTAACGTGCATCTTCAAGTTGGGCCTCAAAGAATGATACCTAAAAAATGTGGCGCTTCGAGACCTGGGAAGCATTTGACCTATTGGAAAAATTTGCATTGTTTCTGCCCATCCTCAGCTGAGAAGAAGCTCCAGAGCTCTCCGTGTGTTAAGAGGGCGCTGTGAAGGGAACACACTTGCCTTCCACCACAAAGCCCCAGTACCAAGCTTGGGAAGAAGACTGAGAAGATAATGTTTTCCCCTTAGGCACATTCAGATTTCAAAGAAGCTGTCTTCGAGAACATCCATCTCTAATAAGCCCTTATAAGCCCCTGATATTGTCTACCTGCCTCCTTCCTTATAGAAAAGGGGAGGGGCATAACATTTTTTTACTAATGTTAAATAAGTAACTAATCCTGCCTGTGATTTCCACCTGTACTTTTCTCTTTTAGGACACTAAGCAATTTTATGGCTTTTCTTTTCAATCTTTGTCATCTTATTCCTTGACCTTTCAGAGGGCAGAGGGAACGTTTCCCTTGTCTCTATACTAGTATATGAGGCTGCTATGCTCCAAGAGGTTTATCCAGGAGGAACAGTGAAGTTGAAGGTGCAAATGATGCTTGCCAGTTTTGGAGTCTCTGAGGAGAGCCCGGTGTGGATGCCTAGCCAGCAGCTGGCTGTGCAGAGAGCAGAGCCAAAGAGGTATGAGACGAGGGTGCAGGTGTTGGGGTCTCCAGACAAGGGGCAGCTGAAGCACAGTCGTGATTGAGGTCACCCAAGGGACATGTGTACTGTGCGAAGAGTGCTCAGAGGACAGAATCATGAAGAAGCCCATCATTTATTGGAGAGGGGTGATGACCTGGGCTGGCTGGGAGCATTAGCAGAGGTCATAGAGAACAGTGTCCAGAGAGTCCAGAGTGTCTCAAGTGCTGGAGGGAGATTGATGCCTCCAGCGCTTGCTCTCTCTCTCTCTCTCTCTCTCTCTCTCTCTCTCTCTCTCACTCTCTCTCTCTCTCTCTCTCTCTCTCTCTCTCTCCTCTCTCTCTCTCTTTCTCTCTCTCTCTCTCTGTCTACACACACAGACACACACACATACAGACAGACACACACACACTCACACCACACACCCCACCACCAATGCCTTTCTTCATTTCTTTATGGCTATTACTATCCTTGTTTCCTGAGCCCAAACCAGAGCAGTGTCATTTTTCTTCTTCAGAAGTGGCAGAATGCTTTCCAGCTTTACATACTGCTGCCTTGTGTCCACTGTATGGCTGGGGGCTTCTTTAGCAAGCTTCATATGAGCAGGTGCTCCTGGATACTCCCCACTCAGAGGGCTGTCTACTGTGCTGTCACGTTTTCCTCCAGCACCTCCCTTCCACCTCCCCTTAGTGATGACAGATGGTATCTTGGGATGTTTGAAGTGAGACTGCTTTTTCTAGGGCCCACCGAGGAACTGGACAGAATCCCTGTGCTCTTGGTCAGAATGTACAGGAACAAGGGAAACTATTGCTCTACTGACCTCAGCTTCCAAACCCTGGATGGATATGTTTTCATAAATGCTTTGGAGATTTCAGGACATTACTCTTCACTTACTCTAGGGAAACAGAAGGTACATGGATTCTCTCCAAAATCTATTTACCCCATAAGCAATGCCTTAGAGAAAGGCAAAGTGCTTTTCCCAAAGCCACCCAAGATGCTGATCTGGCTCTGCTTGACTGTAAAGATCACTCCGTGGTGAAATACCCCTCTTTTCTGCAGTCTTCTCTTCTTGCCACTTAGTCCTCCTTCCTTCTCAGTTCCACTCTGTGGAGGTTCCAAGAGCCCATAGTCCAACTTGGAATGACTGCAGAAGGTTTAGACACCTCTCCTATAAAGTCATCCTGAGTCATGAACATTTCCCCTCCAGAGTTGGGACGCTCTGGTCCTTCACAAGCATCCTTGCTGTCATCCCAGCACTAGGGGCCGAGGCAGGAGGATTGACACAAATTCAAGGCCAGCTTAGGCTGCATAGTAAGTTTCAAGGCAGTCGGAGCTTTGCATGAGAGCCTGTCTAGAAGAAGATGGAGGAGGAGAAGGAAAAGGAGGCAGAGGAAGAGGAGGAGGTGTCTTATGTAGTTGAAAATCTGAATATGAATTCACTCACCTTCAACAATTATTCTGTCTCTTTGGACTCTCAAAACAATAAGTGAGGGGGAAAGGAAGGGCCCCTCATCTTCACACTGAAATGAATCTAGAAGAGATTTGTTCACCTAGCTGGGCCTTCTCAGAGGGCCAAGGTGACAAATCAGGCCTCTTGTCCAGCTCATGACCTCTCTGGGTACCCCAGCATAAATCATCTGCATGAACGAGACTCCATGGGGTGACCCAGAATGTCTGAGGCCAGCACCAGGAAGATCACAGCCTCCAGGTACTTCCCAGACAGTGAGCTGTTCCAACCTTTAATTATTCTGAGATTAAATCTTCCATACAACCCCCCTTTGCAGTAAGAAGACAAGGCCCATGAGAATTCAAACCCATACAAGAGGGCTGGGGAACTTTTCATCCTCCCAGAAGGTGAGAGCCAGGAAAGCCATCCCTGGGCCTTGGCTTCACTGGCTTGCTGGGAGCAGGCACCACAGGCAATTCTGTACCGCAGGACTGTTTCCTCATACCTGGGCTGTCCACAGATGCATACACCCCTCCCGGCCTGCACTATTTAATGCCAGCACACTGGAGCTTGCTCTGAGTCACAGCACCCAGGAGGGCAGCGACAGCTCCACTCACCCAGAACCCAGCCCCACTGTGGGAAGGAGCCCTTCCCTCGTCATGGCTTCCTCAGGGCAGATCATCTTCTGGAGGTATTGTGCTCATCTCTCTTCCTTACAGATTAAAAACTGGGTTGGGGTCTTTGGGAGGTGCTAAGAACTCCATGACCACACGTGCGCCCTTATCTGATCTAGCGCTGAGACAGAAGAGCCTGCTAACTGAATTCAACAGCATAGTTTCTCGGGACACCTGCTCCGACTTAGGAAGGTTGGGTTGGTGGCTTGTAGTGGAGGGTTGGCATTGGTGCACATTTGTGTGCCAGGCTGGTGGCTTCATTGAGATGCTCTGGCATACTGAATGGGGTGGCATGGAGCTGCACAGAATGGAAAGAGATCAGTGACAGGTAGTGTGTGTGAAGCCCTCAGAAGGAAGCAGGTGGATATGCTCTGGCTCTTCTGTGTGGGTATAATTTCTCTGTGCTACTGAGCGATTCACACCAACATCCACAACTGGAGGATAGGGTCCCTCATTTCCCTGGAAGAACCTGGGGAGGAGACCCTGGTAATTAATGCTGCCTACCCCCGACCCCAGAAATGAAAACAAAATACAATAAAAAGAAGCAACTCCCCCTGCTACCTTTTGCTCCTCACTGAGCTTTATTCCAGCTGCCTTTGTCCCTCAGGACATAATTTACGTTTCTGAAAGGAAAAATAAACGTTTTTATCCTTGAAAAACCTGGGTGGTGATTCAATGTCAGTCCCAACTCTTTGCAGTTTTTAATGAAAACACGCTTGCTGGTTCTAGGGACTGTTTGGGGGGCTAATCCTCCATTTTCTATGTGTTGTTTTCAGTGGGAGTGGGGGAAGAAAAGAAGGGAGAAGTGGAAGAAAGGAGGGAAGAAAGACAATAACACCTCCCATAGACAGCTTGAAAATTCGTTTCCCTGGAATAAAGTACCATTTCCCTCACTTGTGTTTATCTGAAACCACCACTAGTCTGGCAGGAGGGGTGGCAGAGGCTTTGGGGACAGCAGAGGGGGCCTGGGCAGCACGCCCTCCCACTATGCTCTGTCAGATATCTGAGGAAGTAACAGGCAGCAAGGGGCTCCATCCGCGCTGCTCCAACCTCAGGGAGTGTGCCAAGAAGCACCTTTGAGAGTTAGCACTTCGCATGCACTTTTCCTCCTGCCTTACACTAGGTGCCTTACAGTAGCATCTCCTCTAATCTCACTACCCCTTGCGAAGCTTTATTATCACCTCAGAGAAACAAGCCATTTGCTCAAGGCCTTGAGGCTCTGTGTATAAGGGGCAGGGTAGCTCTAAGTCCATTCTGTCTCACTCTGAAACCCTGTCCGGTACTTGTTCCCACCCCCACCATCCTCCTCCTTCCCCCATTGCCCCAGCTGAGGTGCCATAGATGGGAAACACAAAACAAGTGGCTCTGTTGTTCCAAGGACAGGCGTGTGGGCTTTCTAATAATACATTATAACTAGCCTGACTGGTTTTGCAGGAGGATCAGCCAGAGGTGGGTGTTCAAAATGTGGGTCCCCCACCCTCTAGAGACCATTGGGATCAACAGAGACTCCTCTTGTTAGCCTTAGTTGTCTTGTTAGTTATTCATTGCTGCAGTTGCAAAAAACAGAGACAGGCCACAAAGGTGGTAGATCCTTTATGGAAAGGGGTCACTGGGAAAAGGGACATCGAACAGGTCAGTACGAAGCGGGGATCTGAAATCTTATCCTACAGATACAGATGAAACTCACTTGGGTAAACCCATTGTTCTCTCTTGGCCCCACACAACCCCCTCTCTTCCCCATAATCTCTTGAATTCATAGTAGTTCCTCTGGTTGAGGGGAACATGACCACAATGGCATGAGAACGTTCAGGGGAGGGCCTGTCTGCTTCTGTAGACCCTGGAGATTGTTCCCTAAATAGTAACCAGAGAACTTAATCCTTTCAAACCTCCCTCTCAGAATGCATGGTGCCCAGGGAGGCTCTGCCTTGCCTGACCTCCTTGGCATACTGAGGAACTACGTGATAAGGCCCTCCTCCCCTCTTCCCATACATCTGTCCACGGCAGCAGAATTCACTCATGAAATGTCTGTCAAGTGCAGCTTGGAGTACAAGGGTGGAGGAGTTAGGGTCTCTAATCTCATGGGGTGAAGTTCTACTAAACAATAGAACTGGGTATATTCTTTACTGGGTGTTGCATTAGGCTCTGGGACAAAGATGACCAAGATGCTGACAAAAGTGTAGTCTAATATTAGAGAAAGATTCCAAGGATGCTATTCCTATGTTATGGGACAAGGGGCACAGGATGTCATGGGAACCCTTCCTTGACCAAGGCTTTGGGGAATGAGTCTTGAGCCAGATGGCTCAGCTGATTCTTGAAAAATGAGTTAGTGGGCTCCAACAGAAACAGATTAAGAAGGGGACTCCAAGTAGAGGGAACAAAATTCATGAGCCAGCAAAGAAAGCTGCAAGCTACTGTCTCATCGCCATAGCATGAATTCTGAGGTGGAGTGCTCAGAGATGGGGCAGAGAGATGACATCAGGTCATGTATGGCCCTATTTACCAGACTGAGAGCTGGGGCTTGGTTGGTAGCGATGAGTGGACCTTGAAGGTTCTCAAACAGGGGAGCCTTGATTTTTGTCTTAGGGAGGCAGAACTGTAGAGGTAACAAGAGCAGCTGGAAGCAGCTGCTGTCAGACCGATAAGAAACTGAAGTAGAAAAAGATGGTAGAGACTTAGGAAGGGAAATGGATTCAAGAAACATGAGATGCTGAGTGGTGTAGAACAACAGAGGATGAGGCTGAAGGTCAAGTCCAGAATGTAGTCCATGATCCTGGATAGGGTAGAGTGAGTTGAAGGAGAGGGAACAGATAGGGAGAATTCCCAAGTTTGGTGTGTGTAGAGTTCGAGATTCCCCTGGGACCATCAGATGAAATGTTCAGAAAACAACAGAGGCATGGGGCAGAAAGCGAGAGAGGTCAGGGCTGAGGATTAAATCTGGGTGTCGATAGCTAATAGGTAGGGAATGGTCACATAGGGTGAAGAAGGGGACTTTAAGCAGAGGAAACAACATAAAGGATGCATACGTCCCAGGGAGAGCGTACAAAAGGATCGGGGGACAGGGATGACGAGATGAAGAAATCAACAATTATGGGTGGTCAGAGGAAGGGAAGTGAGGAAAGACTTGGAATAGATGGCCAGAAGGTATCTGTAAGAATAGATAAGCGTTAGCTATCAACAGTAGAGTTTCATGGATCACTGAGGCCTGGGGATCCATGAAACTGCTTTATTCTAACTGAAATCACCAGAGGTCATGGGACTGAAGGCATCCAAAGGAGGAAACTACTGGACAGAAAAGAAGCAAACATCTTTTTTGCCACATGAAGGTAGAGAAGGAGACCATGTAAAGGAAGCTCATGGAACTTTGGTCTGAAGTCCTGGTCTCTTGTTTTCCCTAAGCATCCAAGCCATTGCATGGTCTCAACTTGAGACCGTGGAAGTCAGAGAGAGTGTTTGGCAGCACCATCCAAGCTTGCCTGGCTTGAAAAGCTTACCTGGGAGATCTGAGCGCCAGTCACATTAGCACTTCAAACCCCACTAAGACAAGAAGAGATGAGCCCAGCTTTCAGCTTCTTTGTGCCTATTAAATTTAAGATCTTTAGGGCACATCCCATGAATTCTTAAATTGGTGGCACCTTTGTTCTCGTGCCCTCAGGGGTATTTTATCTTCTGAACATGATGCTTTCCCCACCTCCGCCTGCTGCAGTGACACTCATGTCTTTCAACATCCAGCTCAAATGCCATTTCTGCTTTGAAGTCCTCTTGGCTGTTTCTAGATACCTTAATTGCCTTTTTATGTTCATAGCCAGACTTGTTCATGAACATCTATTCCTGGTACTCATCTACTTTCCTCACTGAGGTCAGTTCCTTGAGGATTCAGATGTTGTACTGCTCATTTTTATCAAGTGAGAGAGGGATGGTTAGCAGTGTAGCTACATATCTGGGCTCTGGAGTCAGAGTGCCTGGGCTGATAGCCCTGTACCACCAGCAAATGCTTATCCTCTATAAACTTCTATTTCCCCATCTGAAAATGGGACTGATGATAGTATGTAACTGCTAGGGTTGTGTGAATGATGTGATAATTACGTACCTGACACTTCCTAAACACTCTACAGTGTTAGCTATTGCCATAGTTATCATATTCAAGTTCCTCTACAATATCCAGCATGTGACTGGATAGAAGTAAAAATTTAATTTCAACTCTATTACCCATTGGCTCCTCTACCCCTGAAATAAACATTGTACTTACAACACTTCTATTAACTGCCACTGAAGCCTTTTATAGACAGTCAATGTGTGTATGGGGGGGGTCTATGGGCTTGTGTGTATGCACAGGCATGTGTGCATCCGTGAATGCATACGAAGGGAAGACATTCACTGGGTGCCTTCCTCCACTGCTCTTGAACTTATTTTTTGAGAGAGGGTCTCTCATTGGAATGGAAGCTTATTGCATTGGCTGGGCTGGCTGGCCAGTGAGCGCCTGGGATCCACTTGTCTCCCCATAACACTGGGGCTGCAGGCACACACGGTCATGCCTGGTTTTTATGTGGGTGATGGGGATTTGAATTCAGATCCTCCTGTTTTCACAGAAAATGCTCTTGTTCACTGATCCATCTCCCCAGCTCCCAAGACCATCAACTTTAAGAAAACTCTAGTCACAGAGTTGTTTTCTTAATATTTTATTTGTTATTTTTATTTTACATGTATGAGTGTGTTTCTTGCATGTATAAGTGCACCTGTGTTGTGCAATGCCCACGGAGGTCAGAAAGGGGCATCAGATCCCCTGGAACTGGAGTTGAGGACAGTTGTTAGTTGCCATGTGGGTACTGAAAATCGAACCTGGGTCCTCTGCAACAGCAGCCAGTGCTCTTAACCACAGAGCCATCTCTCAAGCCCTACAGTTTTTTTTTTTATTGTCTATCATACATTTATTGTGCATGAATCTGAGACTTGGTCATTCTCTACACCAGAGGATGCAAGAGTGAGATTATTCTATGTCTGACTCTGCAGCATCAAACATCCAGAGGCTGTGGTAAGGAGCTTCCAGGGGGGCTTAGGAAGCCGTTTTGTGTGGACAGCTCAGCATCTACACCTTCTGATGACACTATTGACACCCAAAGCAACACCCATCAGGGTGCAGTTGGAGCTGTGGGGCTATGACTAAACATTCAGACAGGGGTAATTCACTAGACTGCCTCACACTCCCAATTATCTCCATTTCATAGGTACAAATATTGAGGCAGGAAATTTGCTCACTGTCTTTCTGCCAACACCAGAAACCACAAGTTCCTACCTAGTCCTCTATACTTAGAGATTTTTTTTTTTTTAATATATAAAAAGACAGTTCTCTGCTTCATCTCCTGCCACTGAAGCAGAACCCAACTCATCTCTGGCAAAACCTTACTCCCTCAGTGATGAGTGATAGCCGCTGCAGAAGAGTTCTTGGCTGGCTGGCAGGGGAGCTAAAGCCCTGGGACTGCAGCCCACACTGTTTTGGGAAGTTGCTTTAGATGGGTAGATGTGGCCGTAAGAAGTATATGCCTTCAGAGTGACTCTGTACACCCCTCCTTTAGTGGATGAGATCATCAAAATAAAGCATGCAGCTTGTCTGAGATCATGCAGTTAAAGAATTGTCAAATGGGACTTTTCTAAGGTCACATAATTCTAGAGAACTTAAAAAGCTGTGCTGCACCCGAGAAGACTACTTTACCCAGGCATCAGGGAACTTAGATATAAGAGCCCAAAACCTCGTTCATGTTTATCCATGACATGTGAAGCGATGGAAAAATGTGAGTAATGGAGCTCGACTGATCCGTGCATATGGTCCACCTCCCCATTTCCTGGCCATGTGACCTCAAGTAAGCGATTTAGCCTTTGGTTGTTTTTTTTTTTTTAGAAGAAGCATTTCATTACAGCTTTAATGCCCATGTACTCAATAACAATTTCCAGAGCAAAGATACACCTCTTTCAAAAGTGACTATTAAAAATTTTAGGTTAAACAGTTGAATTAATAGTTATACAATATTGAACTCAGCATGAACCCTGTAAGACATAAAATTGAATGAGTTTTTAACCTTTAAAAAAGATCTCTTTCATTTTAAAATATACTGTTTCTTACAGAAAGACTCATTGTTTTTGTTGATAACACTTAGATGTTGGCGCATGCATCTCTAATCTGTATGTATATGATTATTACTGGTCATGGTTGGTTGCACTCAGACCCTTGGCACCCGTGTATGGCTATAAAGTCATTGGGTAGATTTCAATGGTAATGTTTATCACCTCTACTAATTAACATGATGTAAATTTTTTATTATTTATTCATCAGTAAATTGGATGTTGATAATTTCCTAGGCCTTAGGGTTTGTGGTGGTTTGAATGAGAAGTGGCCCCTATAGGCTCAAGTATTTGAACACTTGGTCAGTTGGTTGTGCTATTTTGCGAGGGTCACGGAACCTTTAGGAGGTGCAGCCTTGCTGGAGGAAGGGCATCACTGGGGGTGGGCTTTGAGAGTTCATAGCCTTGCCACACTTATAGTTTTCCCTCTCTCTGCTTCCTGTGCCTGCTTGAAGCTTTCTGCCCCAGCTGCCTCCTGCTCCACGCTTCCCCTGTCATTATGGACACTCTTGCTGGAGCCATAAACCCAAATAAACTGTTCCTTCTATAACCTGTGTTGGTCATGGCATTTTGTCACAGAAAACTAATACACCGTTGTTGTTGTGAACACTAACTGAATCGATACATGAAAGATCCAAGAGTTCATCTTGCAGTTAGCGTTGTATGGGTCTCTTGCTCTTACTGAATTCTTCCCTCCCAGTGATTTTAGAGACTTACAGTGACTTGGAGGGAGGCAGAGGAAGGACAAGACAAAGAAGAACCTTTTGTGTCTGGAATGCTCTGGGATTTCAGTGCATTTGAGATGTCTTCTTTTCAGTCCTTGTTCTGTGAGATGAAGAGGAACACTCTGGTCCCTGAGGTGTTGAACTCGATGGACTTGAATTCTGGTTCCAACTCAGTCTTCTCACCATTCATTCCAGGTGGTATCCTGGCCAGCAACAGTGCCCTGGGAGCTGTTAGAAGTCCACATTCTTAGCCCTCTCAAGACTTACTAAACAGGGGTGGGTCCAGCCATGTGTATACTCAGCAGTTCTTCTGGGTGCCTCTGACACCCACTCAAGTTCACAGAGCCCTGTGAGGCAGTTCTATTAGAGCCCTTGATGGCTCAGGAAAAGGACAGAGATTTAATCCAGACAGACATGAATTTCACCTGAGATCAATTATCACTCCACGTTTTTCTTTAAGAAATGTTTGTAAGAGCAATGGATGGATCTTGAAAATAAAGGCAAAAACATGAAGTTTCCACAGGTGAGAAACCCAGATACCATTTGTTCTTACATTAGCTTTCTACAATCCCAAGTCACCTGCGGGGAACACTTCAGATTTAGGACAGTTTCCCACACACTCCTTCTGTCCCTGGCAGGGTAGTAAAGGGAGAAACGGCAGTTTCCTCGGCTTCTTTTTCTACAGATTTCATGAGGGCAGTCTTCTGTCTTCCCCATACGATGGGTCTCAGCTCTCGCAGTTGGCTTCTGCTTCTCTGCACCCAGTCTTTGGCAGCAGTTTTCCTCCTGTGCCCCGCACCATGAAACCACCAGCTCTGCAGTCAGGACTCTGGCACAAGGACACAGCCATCAATTCCTGCTCTGTGTTTGACGATGGACTCTACTTTGCCAAAACGCTTCAGGGTCCAGGAGCAGAACGTTACAGCACAGGGGCAATTATCCTTTACAGTAGTTGACACATGCTTTGTAAAGTTCTATGAGGCATAAGAGGGTAAGTCGAATCAATAGCAAGCAGAGCCCTCGAAAGGCTGAGGCAGGGGGACTGTCATGAGTTTGAAGTCAGCCTAGACCTTGTCTCAAAAAATTCATTAGAAAAAGGCATTGTGTGGGAGGGAGCATACTATAGACCCCAGAAGAACCTGAGCCAGGCACCCTGAAAGTTTGGGAAGTTTCAAGGCAGGTCCTGATGGAAAGCCCTGTGGCAGGAAAGTCAGCCAAAGAATTACTCCAAGCAAGAAGCAGGTCTTTCATTGTAGCTTCTGCCTGTCCAGAGCACCTGCTTGCCATCCACTTCTTTTCTTTGAAGATGCACCACATCTTGGTGATTCCCTCTGTAGGTTAAAAAGAAGAAGCCAGAGTCAATGGGAAAGCCATACCCTTCTAGTGGTTTTAGACCAGACAGTCTTTGTCTAATATCCTTAATATAGGCTCATGGCAATTTAGCAAAAGCCAGCCAAGTTTCCCCCATGCTGCTACAATAACCTTTGTTTTGGGGCCAGGTTTGTGGGGCTTCCCTGATGAGGAGCTCTGTCCCCCTGGATGCTTACTATACCAGCTCTCTCACAAGGGATGTGTGCAAGGGATGTTGGGAATGGGCTTGCCCCAAGCTTAGGAATAAGGCCACATTTGGAAATGGGAGCAGTTGGAAAGGGGAGATCAGGACTCTGGAGTATCCTTTATCCAGAAGAGCTCCTCACCGAATCCTGCTAGAAAAGGCTCCCCTTCAGTCACCTGGACCTTTCTGAGCACAAACCCTGTGGTGCTGTTGCTTTTTGAGTGTCCCACAGGGCAGGCTTTGCCTGAAGGTCCTGACAGTGGAGCTCCCTTGCACAGTGACAGTTTCACTCTCTACCAGTAATCTACTGAGAGGCTTTAGGAATAGTTCTAAGCAAGAAAAAGACTTTTTCATGGGCACACCTTTATAAATGGCAGCTAGATGCCCATATGAACTCACAAAACTATGCTGGGAACACCTGTAGGTTTTAGAATCTCGAAGGTAGGCTTCTTCTGGGTAAGGAGTGAGTGGGGTGCTCAAGGAGCAGCATTTTACCATTGGGTCTTTTACTGGTTACTTTTCTCATCTCTGTAATCAAATATTTGACAAGAAACAATTTAAGGGAAGAAGGATTTGTTTTGGCTCATGGTTTGGTGGAATACAATCCATTGTGGTAGGGAAGGCATGGTGGCAAGAGGCTTCCTGGTGGTGGGAGCAGATGGCAGCTATTGCTAGGAAGCAGAGAGATACACAATTTTACAGTTAAAGAATTTCTAATCAGCTTAATGCTGCAACAGCCATAACCCTACAGAGTAATATCTCTTTACCTCCATTGGATCGGAAAATGCCATATTAGGCCACTTGTATTGGTTATTTTTCATATCACTGACAAAATAGTGACAGAAATAACTTAAGGAAGAATGTTTATTTTGGCTCCGGGTTTCTAGCATGGTGGCGGCATGCACAGCTTGGTCCGTGACAGTGGGAGCTTGTGCTGTAGCCTAGTCACATCTTGGAGGATCAGAAAGTAGAGAACATCTTCAAAGGCCCTCCCCCAGTGACCCACCTCCACAAGCTAGGCCCCATAGCCTCCCCAAACAATACCATCAACTGTGGTCCAGGTGTCAAATACATGATCCTGTGAAGGACACTTTTAGATCCAAACCATAAGTAACACCACTCTTTCTGAAAATTCAGTCCCAAAGCCTGGTGAGATTCTTCCAACTGCTTTTTGGAAGTCTTCGAATTTTCTCAACCCCAGTATTCAGTTGAATATGAGTATCATCAGAGTCTAAGTAACATGCACAGCTTGGATGCTTGATAGTTTTTATACAGAAGTACCTTGAGATAGTGATTCCCAAAGTGAGTTCTGAAAATGTTGATACTATGATCAAAAGTTTTCCCAGGAGAGCTTTGTGCTTGAGAAAGCTTGGCAGTGCTGAATAATATTAGGTTGGTCTGCATGAAATGGCCAGTGTTTGGGGGCTTTTTGTTTTTATTTGAGATAGGGCCTTGTTAACATAACATAAGCCTGGCCTGAGCTTGAGGTCCTTCCTACATCAGCCTCTCAGTTACTGGGATTACATATATGTGCTACCATCCCTGGCTGTTTGATTGTTTTTGATCTATAAAAATAATCATTTCAAACCACTTATTCTAACCCATACATCTTGGAGGTTCATTATGCATATTGGTGTATTAAGAACTTGAAACGCTCAGGCCAGGCATGGTGGTGCATGCCTTTATAGGGGGCTGGAGAGATGTCTCAGAGGTTAAAAGCATTGAGTGATCTTGCAAAGGACTTGGGTTTGATTTCTAGAACCCACATGACTGCTACCAACTGTCTGTAACTCCAGTTCCAGGGGACCTGACACCTTCTTCTGACCTCTGCGGGCATTGCACGACACAGGTGCACTTACACACAAGCTTGCAATACACTCGTATACATAAAAGAATAATAGAAAAGTTCTCTATAGTTTAAGAAATCTGATTATAATCAACCTGATGGTAAGAAAATGTAATCCTAGTTTTAAAGGATTCATCAGAACACGTTTGAACAACTAGGGCATGGAAAAGAATTGCAGTCATTGTAATAAATACAGATATTTCAGGTAGAAGAGACAGACACTGAGATGAATTTACCCTTCTGGTGAGTTTTGTTAGGAGAACCACAGCATCACAGCCTCAAGTGGGCAGCAAGTCTCAGGCCCAAGGAAGAGCTTCATTAGAAAAGATAGCCCTCATGGGTAGTGTGACAGAGTCCTGAAGGAGAAAGAACTTTTAGTTCCCTTCAGATCTGAAGGATGGAGAGGGCCATAGCATGTGTCACAGACAGCACAACAAAGTTAGGAAGGGAGAGACAGACCTTTAGTTCCAAAGAACCAGGGGCAGGGAGATTTTTAGTTCTTATAGGTTTTCAGTGGACTAAATTCTAGTACCATGTGCCCTAGTCTATGCACTAGAGGTCCGGAAGGGGCTGATAAGAGTCTAGCTACAACTCAAAGCCATCTTGGATCTGGGCAGATTGGAGTTGGGGGCGGGGCAGGCTATGCATGCAGCTGTGTGGGGAGGAGAGAACTCAGCTCTGCAGGAGCTGCTGACCACTGCACCCACTGCTTATAAACTCGCTGGAGAGAGAGCAGCAGGGGCATGTGACCTGAGAGAGAGAAAGAGGCAGCTAGAGGGCCTGACAACAGCAAGTAGAAAGAAAAATCAAATGAATGAGAATCTCAGGGCAGCCTTGAGGGCTGGCTCCACCCCCCAACAGCACAGGTGCTGGCTGAAGTCCCCGGGAGACAAAGCAGGCTAGTATTTACTTCCCAGAAATTCTTACCCATGTTTCACATCCAAAGTCATCATCTTTTTCAGACCTTCCCTTTCTTTGGTAATTCATTCTTCATTAACCTTGATTTTGTGTGTGTGACTAACCTATAGCTTTCTTTTCTCATAAACTTGGAAGGGAAATACTTATGTGGCATTAATGCTCACTCATCATTCCTCAAATGACATACTAAATAAACATGGGCATTATTTTGACTGCTCTTTCATTATTATAATTGGTAATTAGTTCCTCTTTTCAGGAAATTGTTATCATCTCAGTTTATAGGTGTTCATCTGATTTGCATGGAACCACAAGGTAAATTACTCAGTCTAGACGCAGGGAGGAGACTCAGTACTGGCTAGAGGTGCTTCTACAAAGCCAAAACTCAAGTTTGTTCCTTGGCAGCTACTGGAGCAAAATGTAGACAGGGAAGGGAAGTGTTGGATGGATAACTTTAGAGTACAGTGGGGCAGCAGTTGGCCAGGACTAAATCAGGACTCCTTCCCTTCCTTCCCTCCCCTCCCCTCCCCTCCCCTCCCCTCTCTTCCTCTCCCCCCTCCCTTCCTCTTCCCTTCTCTCCTTTCTTTTTTTTTGGTCTTTTGACCCTTCCCCTCCCCTCCCCTTCCCTCCCTCCCTCCCTTCCTTCCTTCCTTTTTTATGTCACAATCCCACTCCTCCCCTGAGAGAACCTTTAGCAGCACTGTCTATGGTTCACATACTGCTCAGCATTCAACAGATAGATACAGAAATCCTACTGACACTGTGGGGATGTAGAAGATAAGAGTTGAAAGGTAGGTGTCACTTCCCTATGAGAGCACACAGTTAACTTAATGGCAGTAGTTGACTATAGCTTGGTGAGGCTGAATGATGTTAAATGGGGTCTGGCAGTTTTATGCCCTTGCAGTGGAAGATACTACTCACAGGGAATGTGCCTGTGATGGATATTTTCAGACTCAGGGACATTGCTATGAACATTCAGTTACCAGGAAGGGAAGAAACAAGGGAAGTGGTGAGATGGCTCAGGGGGGTACAGGCACATGCCCCCACACCCGACAGCCTTTCAATCCCTGGGACCCACATGGTGGAAAGAGAGAACTGGCAAGTTGTCCTCTGACCTCTACACGTGTGCCATGATACTCAAATGCACACAAACACACATAGAAACACACACATATGCACACATACTTACAAATAAATGTAATAATTTTTAAAAACAAGCTTTTTTGTTTTCTCATGAGGTAAATGGAAATAAAGTCCTTGACTTGGGCTCACTGAAAAAGCAAACCGAAAAACCTCGAACAAGCCATGTCATATTTCAGATCCTCACATCTTCTTTTGTTCTCTATGTAGAGGTCAAATAATCTTTGTTTTGTTTTGGGATAGGATTTCCCTGTAGCCCCAGCTGATTGGAACTTGCAGTGTAGACCAGGGGGCCCTCCATCTCACAGAGATCTGCCTACCTCTGCCTCCTGAGTGTTGGAATTAAAGGTGTGCGCCACTACAGCCGCTTCAGATTGTCTTAATAACGATACATGAAGTGCTCTGAGAGCAACGGTGAAGGGAGGGGCACGGATGCTGGCTTTTCTCTTCAGCTTCATGATAGGCGGGGAAAATGGAATCTGGAAACCAAAGGGCTTGGTTTGAAATCCCTTTCCAAATGCATTGTGTGCGATCCTATGCCAGTCAGTTTCTCCAGGCCCCAACTGTTCCTTTGCCCATAAGGACAGTAAACAGACCTTACTTGGGCAGCGGTTCATGCTGTGAGATCTTTACTTAGTACAAACCATGGACCCAGGAATCCATTCTAACAGCATAATAGGAGCACAAGATTGGGAGATGACAGCTTGTGTTCCTTCTAAGAGAGAGATCAAACTCAAGTAACTTGGTGGGGGGGTAGGATGGTGAGTGCAGAAGATGGGGGTAGTACTGAGACGTACAAAAGATGACCATGGCAATGACTTGGATGGCAACACATAGCTGTCTTGCTTGACCAGATACATCTACATCTTGAAATGAGAAGCTGCCTTGCATACTGGAAACAAAAGAGAACTTACAAAAAGCACCAAGGCTCTTAGACTTAGACTTTAAAATGGGCAGAAGTTTGGACAGCAATGGTCCTCACATTCCACTGTTTGTTTTCCCTGGAGTCAGCTTCCAGAGTCATATCAGAGATGCACCTCGATGCTTTGGCTCTCTTGGTCAACAATTTATGTCACTTTTGGAGGTAGCTTTTTTATGGTATTGTGTGGTACTGCCTCATTAAGGAAATACTAACTCCTGGAGTCATTTAACCAAGAGTGAGCCTGATCTGAAGTATTCTGATTTCTCTCAGAAACGTTTATCCTGAACAAAGGGCCTCCTCTGTATTTATTCAAATAGCACATAAAATATGATATGGGGAAGGAATGAGGAATTTTCTCTTAAAGAACCTTTAGCCACAGTTTTATAAGGGAAGAAGTTACTTTTTCTGACCCCCCTACTGACCCAGAACAGCATACAAAACCACAGATTTTTATCAGCCTAAGCCCACATGTTGCTTGCAACATTTATTGTGGGTAGTTCATTGCTTTCAATGTTGCTGCCTCTCTCTCTCTCTCTCTCTCTCTCTCTCTCTCTCTCTCTCTCTCTCATATTATTCTGGGTCAAGGGCATGGAAGGGTCTCAGGAAGGAATAGGGAACATAATTTAAGATTAAAGTTATGCATTTAGATTAGTTTGTAAAAGTTTATTACATGGGGAGTCCAAGACATATTAGGACTGTTTTCTTAAAGGCTAGTTAAATTTAAACTGAGTATACAGTAGGAAAACATATTGAACTCACAGTTTTAAGTGACCTCAAAGCATATGATTAACTTAGATATAAGATTAGGCAAAAATTCATTTTGTACAGTCAAGCTACTTTAGTCATTCCCAGAAGATCCCTTCCCACAGAATTCACTCACAGTCCCTCCACCTCATAGTTATCACCTCTTAATGGTAAACTCCCCTGGGCGTTAGTATTTTCCGGGGAGTTTCACATACCTTATTAATTCATTTCATGAAGATCTACTGAGCAACTTTTACTTTTGTATATATCACTTATATATTTAACAAATATCAATTGAATAGTTATTATTGTATCTGGCATCACAGATCCTAGGGAGGTAATCATGAATGAAGTATAAGGCTTCAATATTTAGGATAAAGACTTGAAAAGGGAGACAGATAAACAAATACATGATTACTACACACTGCCAATGGCTATCACAGGCCAGTTTCAGAACACCTTGGAGTCATTTCTGATTCAGGTTTCTTGGTGGTAATGGTGGTATGGGGTAGTTAGAGAGATGTTTTAGAAGGAGCTTCTAATGTGGGTGTGAATTAACTAAGCAAGGAAAAGCGGAAAGAACATCCAGGCAAAGGGAAAGGTCTGTGAGGGGGGTAGAGAGGGGAGGAGGAAGAAGAAGGCGATCTGTGCCAGAAGTGGCCGATGGAGAGACAACCACAAGCCAGACGTAATCTTCTCAACAGAGCGACATGGTTTACCGTCCTCATTTTATAGCTGATTAGGTTAAGCTTAAAGTGGCAGAAGAAAGCAAAAGAGGCTGCTTGGAAGGATAATGAGATGTGTAAGAGCAACAGATAAAGTAAAAGCAGATCAATTTTGAGAATGACTTGCTGATGAGCAAAGGGAAGGTGAGGTCCAGAGGCTATTGGAGGGTCGCAGCTCCCTTACTAACCACCTCCTCCCAGTGATCAGCAATTCGTGTTACCCATGAGTTCCATTGCTTAATATAATACAGGCAAAGGAAATTTAAAAACAGAGTCTGGGCTTATCTGCCTCCAAAACCCATGTTCTTTTCTTGTTTAGAAAAACAACATGATTTTATTTTGAATGAGATTTTTCAGAATGCTGGGGAAGCCAGATGCTTGACTGATGGTCAGATGAATCTTTGGAGGTAATTGCCTTAGTTACATCCATGGGCGTGGTAGCAAAACCTTCTTCTTAGCAGCCCCTCAGTGCCCAAATCCCAGGTGTCATGTTTTCCTTCCTTTCTTGAAAATGCTTGAGAGGAGGGGCTGGAAAGATGACCCAGCAGTTAAGAGCATTGGCTGCTTTTCAAGAGAACCTGGGTTTGAATCCCAGCACCCACATGGCAGCTAACAACAGGCTGTTGTTCTACAGGGAATCCAAGTCCCTCTTCTGGCCTCTGCGAGCATTGCACAACATGGGTATACTTAAATACACGCAGGCTATACACTCAGACATATCAAATAAAAATAATAAATAAAATATTTTTTGAGACATGGTCTCCCTGTAGAAATAAAATATTTTTAAATGTTTGAGAGGAAAACTCTAAAGTGTTAGGAGAGAGTCATCTGTATGGGAAAGGATGCTTTGCTAGTCAAAGCTGTCAAGACCTTGGTGGCTTTTGAAGAACTAAAAGGTCTTTTTTCCCCTTGAGAGTTCTAAAATTTCTGTGCTTAACCTGTAGGATAAGACTAAAACTTTGAAAAAAAATATAAATCTGGCTATTTTTCTCATATTTCTGAATGAAGAGATCTATTTATTTATTTATTTATTTATTTATTTATTTATTTATCTATTTATTTATTTATTTATTTATTTATTTATTTGTTTGTTTGTTTATTTTTTTATTCATTTATTTATTTATTGGCTGAAGAGCCAACCTAGACCTCACTCTGGGTAAGCAAGCCTAGCACTCTTCTACTGAGATGCACACCCAGTGTTCCACTTACCTTAATAAGCCCTTTGTCTGAATTCAAACACTAATTTTCTGAGGCCGAAAGCCCGAGACCTACATTTAATTCATGTAGCGTATCTGCTAGCTTCATGGTTTTCTACCCTTAAGGCAAATACATAGGTAAAGAGAGTTGCAAGTTTGGGGCTTTCATTAGCCCTCCTCAATCCTAGGCTCCAGATGCTGCCCCTGGACTGGGCACAGAAGCTACTCTGTAATCCTTGCCCGGGGCTGCTCAACAGCAGCATACTGAAGATGAGCATGTCTGCTCACTTAAATGAGGGAAAATAAGTTATATATGATTTCTATCACATGTTCACTGAACACAGACTCTTGCTTTGAGAGCTCTATTGAGTGTAAACCACTGATCCGGGAATCTATTCTAACAGCCTTCTGGGAGCACTGAGAGATGAGAACTTGCATTCTGCCTAAAAGAGATGTTAGACCTCAAGTAACTTGAAGGAGAGGCACGTGGGATGGGGAGTTCAAACTGTGGGGGTTATTCTGGTGATGGAATCAGGGGTCATCCGGAGTACAGTTCATTGGTAGAGTGATTTCCTAGCTTGTAAGTATCTGGGCTTGAGATCCCCGGTACTGAAAAAGATGTTTTAAAAAATAATTCATGAAAGATTTTTTTAAAAGTATGTTTTCTGTTTTGAAATACATTTTCCTTTGTTTTACTGGAGTAACATTTGTATAGAAATTTTGGAAAAAACACAGAGAAAAATTCCCCAAATCTATATTCGACCCTAACCCAGAGATATTCTTTCAGGCCTTTTACTTTGTCTATATTTAATGAGTAGTATCATATTATACATGTTACTTTAGAAACTACTTTCTACGTTCTGTTCTCTCATATATACACTATACTATGATGATTTTTTAATAGCTCCATACTACTGAGGCTAGCGATGAACCTTCATTCAAATGTCCTGTCATTTGGACATTTAAGTGACAGTAATTATTTGCCACATTATTGCATTAACTTTAATCAACATCACAGTTAATGGCCTAGAAACTGCATCTTGCTGGTTCCTCGGAGTGATTTTTTTTTATTCATTTTTATTCCATGTGTATGAGTATTTTGATTGAATTCATGTAAGTGCATCTGTGTCGTTCAGTGTCCATGGGAACCAGAAGAAGACATCAGATCCCCTGGAACTGGAGTTATGGGTGGTTGTCAGCCACATGTGGGCTCTGGGAACTGAACCCAGGTCCTCTGAAAGAGCAGCCAGTGCTCCTAAGTGCTGAGCCATCTCTTCGGTCCCCAGAGTAAATTCTTAAAAGTGATGATTCTAGAACAAAGTCAGTGTGTATACTGTTCTCTGAAACACATGGCCAAAGCATCCCCTTACCCACCCTGAGGTTCACAGCAACTCACATCCCTACCATCCAGACTCTCCAAGGAATTAATTTCTACTTTAGCCTTTTCAAGGATGGGTGCTAGCCCCAGCCAACATTTTGAAACACAAAATACATTTTATATCTAATGTTCCCACGTTTTCCAACACCTAAGAATTTCCCTGTTTATTTTTTAGCTTCCTTCCTTTTCCCCACAACCCCCACCCCCCAGTTCCAAAACTCTAATAGGGTATAGTTGAGAAGTAAAAAGTCTATGTACTTAGAGTGTACATGATTGTTTGATATATTCTGTGAAATGGTATCACAGTATCAAGTCAATGAATGCATACATCTTCACTCCAGTTACTGTTCTGTGTATATGTGTTTGTGTATGTGTGTATGGGCATATGTACATATGCGTGTGTTTATATGAATATGTGATGTGTGAATGTATGTGGTGAGAACACTTAAGATCTACTCTCTTAGCAGATTTTGAGTGTATAATATTATTAACTATAACTGTACGTTAGACTCCCAGAATTTATTCATCTCATATGTGAAAGCTGGTACTCTATCACCAGTGTCTCCTGAGTCTGCCTATCTCCAGCCCCTGGATGCCCTCATTGTCCTCTCTGCTTCTATGATTTCGATCTTTTAGATTTCGAATGTAAGTGAGCTCATGTTTTGTCTTTCTGTGTCTATGTTATTTCTCCTAGAGCACTGCCCTCCAGGTTCATTCATGTTGTCATAAATGCTAAGATTTCCTTCTCTTTAAGGCTGAATTTCATTTCATTGCAAATTTCTTTATGCATTTGACTGCTAATGAGCACAGTATTTCTGTGCCTAAACTCTTCCAAATAGCATTGCAACAAGCATGGAGATTAGGCATTTCAAGACATTTATTACATTCCCTTTGAATACATGCTCAGAAGAGTGATTGCTGGATCATAGGGTTGTTCCACTGGAGGAATCACCACGCAGTTTTCCATAACGGCTGTAGCAGTCAACACAGTTCAGCATCAGCAGTGGGCAGAGGCCATTTTTTTTCTTTATACCCTCATCGATACTTGTTACCACTTGTCTGTCTGATACCAGTCTCCCTAAAAGATGGGAGGAAATATTTCACTGAAGTTTAGATTTGCGTGTCAGCAAGGCACAATGATGCATGCCTCTAATCCACGTATTCAGGAAGCTGAGGCAAGAGAATTGTAAGTTCAAGACCAGCTTGTGCTACAAGGTAGTTAGACCTTGGCTCCAAAAAGGAAAAAATGGTGGCCTTTAATCCCCCAGCACTAGGGAGGCAGGGGCTAGCAGCTATCTATGAATCCAAGGCCAGCCTGGTCTACATAGCAAGTTCCAGGCCAGATAGGGCTCCATATTGAGACCCTGTCTCAAAAAAAGTATTTTCTTGAGGGTTAGTGATATTGGAGTTTGCTACTTACATATTTTGGACATTAACATCCCTAAATACAGTTGGTATTTAGTATAAAATATACACACTTTTTAGTTTGAGGTAGCCTGTTTATTTATTTCTGTTTTTAGGGTCTTATATTAAAAATCATCACCAAAATAATAGGGATATTTTTCTCTATATTTGTTTTCTAGAAGTTTTAGGTTTTCAGGACTTACATTAAATTTTAAATCCATTTCAAGTTAATTTTTATATGTAATATAAAACCTCAATTTTATTCTTTTGCCTGTAGGTACCCAGTTTTCCCCAACACAGTTTATTGAAGGTATTTATTCTTTTGACATTGCATATTCTTGGTGCCCTGCCAAAGATTAGCTGACCATATGGATTGGGGTTATTTTCAAGTTCTCTATTCTGTTCCATCAGTCCACATACTGTTTTTATACCAGTACCACACTGTTTCAATTACCATAGCTTTGAATGTAATTTGAAATCAAGAAGTGTGGTGCCACCAGCTTTGTTCTTCTTGTTGAGGACTTGTTTCGCTATTCAGAGTGTTTTGTGGTTCCAGATGAATTTCAGGATTCTTTTTCTATTTCTTGATAACTGACATTGGAATTGTGATAGAGATTAAATTGACTCTGTAGATCACTTTGGCATAGAAATGTTAACAGTATTAGTTATTCCAAACCATAAACATAGGATGTCTTTTCATTTTGTTTGTACCTTCTGGGAGGGATGGAAGATGGGAGGAGAGGAAGGCATGGGAGGGAACGCTCAGTGTGCCTTAGCGTCACTAAGCTTCCCTGTTTTCTCAGTCTGCTGTTTTATGTATTCATGCACTATTCTTTGTTATTTCCTTCACTTAGCTAACTTTGAACCAACTTGTTCTTTTCCTAATTCCTGAAGGTGCGTAGCTACGTTTCTTTAAGAACCTCCTTTTTCTTCGTATAGGCATTTAATGACACGTGCTTTCCTTGTAAGAACTGTTTTTGCTATTCCCTTAAAATTTTATATGCTATATTGCCACTTGATTTGAATAAAGATACTTTTAAGGGATGGGGTGGGGTGCTAAGGGTTGATCCCAGGCCCTTCTGCCTGGCAGGCACACACTCCACCCAGCACTAGGTTAGTTCCCCAGTCTTAAGACCCCCTACATCTTCCCTTATACTCCTTCTTTGATCCCTTTGTTGTTCAGGACTGTGTTTAGAAACCACATATTCATGAATAGTTCACATTTTCTTCTGTTACTGACTTCTGGTTTTGTACCATTGTGATTGGAAAAGATACTTGATATGATTTCAACCTCTATAGATTGGTTAAGAACACTATCGTGGCTCTGAGTGTGCTGTATCCCGGAGAATGCCTTGTGTGCCCTTGGGAAGAATGCACAGTCTGCAGCTGTTGGGTGGAATTTCTGTACAATGTGTGCTAAGTTCATTGGTCTAGCGTATTATTCAAGTGTTCCCTTACTGAGTTTCTGTCTGGATGGCATATCAATTGTTTAAAGAGGGCCGTTGAAGTCTCCTACAGTTAGTGCATTGCTGTCTTTATGCCCTTCAGTTTTGTCAGCATTTGCCTTATATAGTTCAGTGCTCCAATGTTGACACAGGCAGTTACATCTGTTACAACCTCTAGATGCTTCAACTCTTTTGTTATTATACATTTGCCTTCTTTGACTCTTGTGACAGATTTTGACTGAAGTCTTTTTGTTCTGATATAAATAGTCATCCATGCTCTCACTCACTTAACATTTGCCAAGAATATTTTCCCATTCCTTTACTTTCAGCCTATGCGTGCCCTGAAAACTAAAATAAGTGTCTCTTAAGCAGCATTATTGGATCTTGTTTTTTAATTCATTCTGATGCTCTGTCATTTTATTATATTTAAAGGAATTATTAATAATGACCTTTTCAGGCTGGAGAGATGGCTCAGAGGTTAAGAACACTGGCTGTTCTTGCAGAAGACCCAGGTTTGAATCCCAGCACCCACATGGCAGCTGTCCATAACTCCAGTTCCAGGAGATCCGACAGCCTTTTCTGCCCTCCATGGGCATTGCACAACACGGGTGCACTTATCTTCATGCAGGCAATGACACATATTCGTAAAATCTAAAAAAACATAATGGCCTTTTCATTTTGTTGCTTTCTGCCTGGTTCTTAGTTCCTTTCCTCCTCCCTTCCTGTCTTCATCTGTGACTTCCTCCTCCTCCTCCTCCCCTTCTTCCTTCTCCTCTTCCTCTTTCTCTTCTTCCTCTTCTTTCTCCTCCTCCTCTTCCTTGTCCTCTTTTAACTTTAACACAGGCTCAACATGGTTTATGTACCCCACCATAGTACTAGAGCATTCTTAATTTGTGTAACATTCATTTTTCTCACTGAGTTTTACACCTTCATGTATTTGCACACTAAATATTCTTTCAACCCTATTTAAAGAACCCTCTTTAGCAAGTTTTATGAGGCAGAGCTCATGGTAACCAATCCCTTCGGCTTTTGTTTGTCTGAGAATGTCTTTATTGGTCCTTGATTTTTGAATGATAGCTTTGCTGGTTTGGGCCCTTCTTTTCTCAAGTCCCTGGGCTGATGGGATTGCCTCCAGGCTCACAGCTGAGCAGGATCAGAGTCAGTTCACTAACTTCAGCTGGCTCTGTAGGATCCATGGTTGGTAGATCCTTTAGCAGTGGTCTGGGTGAATGTGGATCTTGTCTGGTCCCTGAAAAAAGTGAACTCGACTTTTCCCAGACTTGTCAGAGGGCTGGCTCTGGGACAAAGGCCTGTTTGGGGGTCTACAGTTGACTCCATAGATGGTTCATCTGACTAGGGCTCTGACCAGAAGACTCCTGCCAGATCGTGAGACTGGCAGGGCCGGCTTCAGACTGTGGCTGAGAAGAGAAGAGAACAAAATTACAGGGTTGTCTCTGGGCCAGAATCCACATAGGCCTGCCTCTGGGCGCTCGGGGATATCCCTCTTGTCAGGCTCCAAAGTGTTATGGGGCTCTTCCTAATCACAGCTGAGCAGTGCAGGAGCCAGGTTAGCAGGCTCACAGCTGGGGACGTGGACAGAGGGGCCTTCACCAGGTCTCTGGCTGAGCAGGACTACGCCCTAAGTCCAGATCACAGTTTGACTTAAGATCTACACGGGGAGGGGGGCCACTTGAGAGATGGCTCCGCGGTTAAGAACACTGGTTATTCTTGCAGTACACCCAGGTTCGAATCCCAGCACCCACATGGCAGCTAACACCTTACTGTACCTCCAGTCCCAGGGGATCCGACAGCCTCTTCTGACCTCTGCCACTGGCATTTCATGACATGGGTGCAGTTACCTACATGCAGGCGATACATGCATACACATAAAATAAAAATAAATAAAACTTTTTTAAAAAGATCTACAGTGGGGACCAGGGTCTCGTCTGTTACCTGAGGCACCAGTGTGCATTCCTCCAGGTCTCTCCCAACAAATAGTGCCACTGGTTTTCCTCAAAAATTGTCTAGAGGGAAGAATGTGGTTGACAGGTGAGCAGAAAGATTGTGTAATACTAATGGGAACTTCACAGCAGCTGATAATGCTGCTGGTAGACCAGGTCAGAACCTGTTGCAGTTGAATCCACGGGAGATGGAAGATGCTTCCGGATCTGTACTGGGACTAATCTTAGACTTGATGTTTGTGATTCTTCTGCCAAGACAAAGATCTCACAGAGGCACCTTTGTCCACCAATGGCTGCCAAGTTACTTTTGCTATGGGAGAATTTAAGTGAGGGACTGTCCTATCCCACAACCTTGTGGTTCTCATTCCCTCAGCCTCCTTCCTCAATGCTACTCTGCGTACGGCAGCTCCATTTACCACGTGTCAGTGATCAATGAGATCAAAGAGATCAAAATCATAGTATCTGCTTCCATCAGGATCAAAACCAAAGAAATCAATTTCTTCTCAGAGACTTATGCTTTATTACCAAGTTTTTAAAAAAGTTATTGAAAGATGGGAAAAGACTTGCAGGGTGTCAGAGCCATTGGGTCCTCCAACACCTGACGTTGCCCTCGGTCAAGTCTCCCTTTCATAAAGTGACGGTAAAAAACAGATTTCCAAAGTCTCTTTTTTCTGCTGCCTCCCCATGCTCCAACACACAGCTGAGTTCAATGGAGAAAAAGTTTGAAAGAGGATTGTGTACCTGCTCAAAGAGGGAAAACAGGCAACAGGGGACACTAAAAAGGAATTCCAGAGACTTTGGGCAAATTTTCAAGAAGGAAAAAGCTTATGAGAAGTGTGGAAGTTAGGAAAGGGCGAATTTCTTAAAGGAAGGTTTGCTGAGCATTGTCTGTAAAATGCCTTTCAGTATTTTCCTAGATGTTCATTGGTTTCACTTAAACTTTCCTGCTGGGTTGGTGTTTCTTCTTTTTGTTTGGTTTTGAAATAGGGTCTGCTAAGTAATCCAGGCTGACCTGAGACTCCTTATGTAGCCCACACTGGCTTTGAACTTGTAACCCTTCTACCTTAGCTTGCTAGTGCTGGGAACATAAGTATAAGCCACAGTGCTCAGCGATTGATACTTCTCTTAACGTGTCATTGCCAAAAGCCTGTGCAAAGACTTCTGGGCTTTATGTGTTGTACAATAAGTCAATGCCTGTGGATCTAGAACAACATCTACTCATATGCAGCAATTAAGAGCTTTTGGGGAGAACAGGGATAGGAACAACCCAGGGCCTAGGTACATGCTCTTTCTTTGAGCTATGTTCTCAGTATAAGAGCTGATCTATTTTTAGTTTCATTTTTTGGTTTCTTTGTGGCGGGGGCAGGGGGTGATCTCACTGTGTGATGCTGGCTGGCCTGGAACTCGCTATATAGACCAGGCTGGTCCCGAGCTCAGAAATTTCTGCCTGCCTCCTGAGTGCTGGGATTAAAGGGGTGCACCACCATACTCAGCAAGAGCTGATTTTTAAATGTCTATCTATATTTAGTTACTAATTTTAACTGTTCAAAATCAAATCTAACCAAAGTTTTAAAGGAGAATTAACCTGGAATAAAAATTTGTGTCACTGAGTCGGGCTTGCTCATGGACAGACACATCATGATGCAATATGTTCCAAAGTCAGGTCAGCTCCGTTCAGTGTTATCAGACGCCTGGGATGAGTCTGGCACAATGTCTGACACGCAGGGAAAGAAGTGAGACTGATACGTTGACACGGCATGACAAGTAGTTATAATCAAAGAGAAAAGCTTCGTTTTTCTTTGTCTTCCTCTGACCTTTGAAAGTACTTATGCAGGGAAATACATGATGAAGCTTCTGGAACCTCTCATGAAAATTCGCCTTCTGCTTTAGCTGCCTCTGGTTCCTGAAAGTCCATCTCACACTACTAAGTGCTGAAATTCCTTCTCCCAGGTACTGTGTTGGTGAGGACGTGACACGATTCTAGAATGTCTGTCCATATTCCTCGCTTCCTAAGACAGCAGCCGTGACTTCTCAAGGGGATCTCTGTGTTCCTGACATGTGCCTTTGCCTCTGTCTCTGACTTTCTCTCATTTGTTCTAGACCACACTGAATTTCTCAAGTATGATTTAGACTCTAACCCATGGTGTCCCGCAGCTCACCTCAGCAGAAAGTACATAGCAAACTCTTTAAAACATGTATTTGTATGTTGGGGAGAAAGGAGGTTCTCATAGCACAGGAAAGAGAAATTCTCCAAAGAAATATGTTCACAAATCTCTTCCTACTCTGAGCCCTTTTTATATCCTTTGTCTGAGTAAGATGGCTAAGAATTATGGAAATGAGTTCACGATTCCCCTTTCAGCTCTACACAATGATGCAGTCACCTCCCTTTGGCATTATCTATTGTTCGCTGGAACTCTGGTTCAAACTTTGAATTTAACATCTGATTACACATAAATAAAAAGGGCTAGTCCTTGTTCCTGAGAAACTTAGAGGAGATCAAAGGAGACACAAAGTCTAAACAAATCATTTTCACACAATGTGATAATGTCAAGATAGAGAAGGACACTGCCTGCACTGAAGACATTGAGACAAACTTCTGAGATCCTGCCTCTGGCTCCCCTAGGAAATTACCTAGAGCAACAGAAACATGCAAAGAGGAGACTGGTGCTTACAACCAGAGGGAAGGGTGGGCTGTTCCTAGGAATGGAGGCTTACTCAAATGCTTCAAAGAGCTACCGAATTATATAGGCTGTTGATACCTTTTAATTGGTTAAAGTGGCTAGGAAAACGTTCCTATTTTTTTTTAATTTTATTTATTATTTTTATTTTATGTCTAGGAGAGTATTGCCCACATGTACGTAAGTGCATCAGTGTTGTGCAAAGGCTGCAGAGGCCAGAAGAGGGCCCCGGATCCCCTGGAACTGGAGTTACAGACAGTAGTCAGTTGCCATGTAGGTGATGGGAATCGAACCTAGGTCTTCTGAAAGAACATCAAGTGTTCTTAACCACTGAGCCATCTCTCCGGCCCCTGGAAAAAGTTCCTATGCTTAGATTTTATTTACTTATTTATTTTTTAATTTATTATTATTATTATTATTATTATTATTATTTTGGTCTTTTTGAGACAGGGTCTCCCTATAGCCCCAGCTGTCCTGGAACTCACTATGTAGACCAGGCTGGCCTTGAACTCACATAGATCTGCCTGCCTCTGCCTCCCGAGTGCTGGGATTAAAGACGTGTACCACCATGCCCAGCCTAGATTTTATTTTTAATTACGTGTGTGTGTGTGTGTGTGTGTGTGTGTGTGTGTGTGTGTATGTGTGAGTACTGGCACCTGCAGAGTTCAGCAGAGGGTGTCAGATCCCCTGGAGGGGAATTACAGGTGGTTGAGCCTTAGAACATGGGTGCTAGGACCCGAAATTAGGTCCTCTGCAAGAACAGTATGCATTCTTAACTGCTGAGTCCTGTTTCCAGCGCTAAAAGCTCCTTTTTTAAAGTTTGAGAAGAGGCCCAGAAATCCTAGCAGTCATGTGTAAAAACTGTAATCCTCTCCGAGTCTGCCCTAAGGAACCCTGGAACAGGACCCACCTGTCCAGGATCTGCACAGCTCCGATGTGCCCAGCACACTGTTCTGGGCTTCAGGAGCATTGATGAATGCACAGAGGACATCTGGATGTGATGTGGAGAGGCCCTGTCCATGACACGACACCCTCATTTTCCACATTCTGCCTTCTCTCCAATCTCCAACTACTACACACACTTTACAACGAATAGCTCATCTCATGTTCTTAGTCTCCAATTCCAACATTAAACGTGGCATTATGAAATTGCGAAGAACATTGAAAGGCCTAAGAACAAGCTCATTCCTCTGGTAACACTGAGTAGAGGAGAAGGAAGCAATGGCCTGAAGTTAGGACGCTTGGCACCTGGGCCCCAGAATCCTGGAGCTGTTGCATTGATGTGTCCAAACAGGCACAATCCACTCTATGCCCTGAGGACCCAACTGTGCCTCTGTCACTGTGCCTCATATTGAACAAGGCTGTTCTTACTTCAGTTATCTTTTTACCCTTCAAGCCATTGAAATAACCTAGAAATTGAAAGGAAGGGGTCTAAATTTTTCCTTTCTGACCTCATACCTCCAAGCGTCATTCATTTCCATTTTTGGAGAAGGTAACACGTATAACCAAGGACCACATTCAAGAGCAGCAAGCCCGAATTTCTTGCAAGCAAGGCCACCTTTGGTACCCGCTTGCATATTCCCAACCTAGCTGGATTCTGATTTTGATGGAAGTTCATAGAAACTTCTGCCAGAAGGCTGTGGTTGGCTTCCATGAGGTAGTGGGAAAGTTGCCCCAGTGAAAAACAATCAACAGCCCAGTCATTCCTGCCTGCTTCCTTCAAAAGCCCTAGTTTGTGCCGCTTCAACCCCGCTGGACTTCCCTGGTTTCACAGGTCCAACATCTACCAGAACTATTGTATTTTTACTGAAATAAAAAAAAAAATATTTGTTTGTGGTAAGAGATCCCTAAAGCGGGGGTGGGGGCGGGGGCGAGAGGGGGTGTAGAAACCAAGAAATAATGTAAATATAAAACAGCAGAGCTAATTGTCCATCATGACTTCATAAATCTGAATCCAGATTTGACTGAGCTGGTGCAGCTCTAAGCATCTCTGAGCTGGTTTCTATTATCTCTGAGTTGGTGAGAAGTAAAGATAGTTTCCAGACAGAGGGAAGCTTGGAGAGGCCTTGCCTCTAGACCTAGCCGATTCTCAGGCTGTAGTCATTCATTTCTAGATAGTCTGTTTCTTACTGTGAATAATATCTTTTGGTTTTCCTCTTTTTCATTTTTGACTATGAAGCGTCTTGGTGGTGTTGGTTTTTCTTTATTCTTTATTGAGCTTCCTGACCCTGAAGACGTGGCTCTTCCAAAAATACTGGAAGAGATCAGTCTCTGCTCTGCTCTCTATTCTTGCTTTCTGGACCCCTGATTAGATATCACCCATAATTTCTGATTTCAACCTTTGTACATTGTAGCATCTCTCCAGAATGCCAATGTCTGTTTCTCTGTGCCATACCACGTGTGATTTCTTCAGTGCTCAGCTCTGCTTAACTCTTTTTGAGATGTGTCTAAACTTATCCAATGAATTTTTAAGTTTCAGCTATTTTTTAAACTTTTAGATGTTTTTTCAAATCTATCTAGTCAGTTTTTTCAGTCTTCTGTTCTTTATTTGAGAGTTCAATTTTCTTATTTATTTTTAATTTTAACATGCTTAAAAGTGCTTATTTTTTTCAAGAAGTCCTTTTTAAGTTTTATTGGTGAATTTTAATCTAACATATCACTGGAACCTAGCACATATCATGTTTGTAACATATATGATCTATCTGACATAAATGATCAGTATAGTGTATGATATTGAACATATGTGATATATAACATATACACTATGCTTGGTGAGTTTCTTTGCAAGATCTGCTCTTAGGGAAGCACAGCTCAAGTTTGAAAACAGCATTGTAGTTCTCCAGAGCCCTCCCCTCCCCATGCCTTCCAGACTCTGCTTAACCTTCAAAGGTAACCACATGCTGATTTCCAGTATAATAGATTGACTTAACTTCATTCTTTATTTTATTTTATTTTATTTTTTATTGAAATTTTGGGATTTTTACACAATATAGTTTGTGGCATTTATTTTTTTTATTTTTTAGAAGAAGCATTTCATTACAGCTTTAACATACTCAATAACAATTTCCAGAGCAAAGATATATCTCTTTCAAAAGTGGCTATAAAATTTTTAGGTTCACAGTTGAATTAATAGTTATACAATATTGAACTCAGTATAAACCCTGTAAGACATAAAATTGATGAGTTTTTAACCTTTAAAAAGATCTCCATTTCATTTTAAAATATACTGTTTCTTTTATATTTTATATTCTGTATCTAATGACTTATGTATCTGAAGTCTTTTGATTTCCAAATCTGAATCTTGTTTACGGAAACTCCTATTCATGGTGATATTTTCATTGTATACTTATGGTCTTTCAAAAATTATGATGTATAAACAAGCTGAGAGGGTGGGCACTGACCTCCATCAGTATAACGGCTGTGATTTCAGCAGACCTCCACAGAGTGCCAAGTTCTGGCCTCCCTCTGGCATAGGGGTTGAAAACACAGCAGACCAACTGAGAGTCCCAAATTCGCCCCCTCTTAGGGAATTTCCCAAATTTTCTCCGAGTTCCTGCTACTAGGGGTCCAATGCTTGGAAGGAAGCCTGAGTGTACCTGAGTAGAACCTGACTTGGGCTTCTGTGGGTGCTTCTGATTAGCTGAGCTGAAGCCATCAGTTCCCTCCAAAATAAAACCCGAGAGAACCTGAAACCTGTACCAACTAGCTTTATATAATCAGTAAGGAAAGAACCTAGGCACCCCGATAATACAAACAGAAGCATACTTCAACTTAATTCTTACTTCATAATCATTAACAACAAAAGAAATTTACATGCTAAAATCACAACGAAAGAATAATAAAATGGAAAGCCAAAACAATATGTCTCCACCAAACCCCACCAGTCCTGTAGAAGAGTTCTACAAGGGGAAGCCCCTAGAGCTAACCCAGGACACTGAATTTAAAAGAACAATCATACACATGATCAAGGAATTCAATGAATTTAAAGAAAACACGAACAAACAAATCAAAGAACTAAAAGAAGATAGGGATAAACTTCTGAATGACTTCACAAAAGAGATAGAAACATTGAAGAAAACTCGGGTAGAAATGAAGAAGAAAGTACAAAACTCAATAAGCCAACTTGAAACAACAGGGGAAAGCTTCACCTCTAGAATGAATGAAATGGAAAACAGAATATCGACACTGGAAGATAAAGTTGAAGAATTGGACCACTCAGGCAAAGATTATGGAAAAATTTTAAAAACACAGGAATGGAATATGCAAGAGATGTGGGACACCATGGAAAGACCTAATCTACTATCATAGGCATAGAGGAAGGAGAAGAATTTAAGGTTAATGGTATTGACCAGATCTTAAACAGGATTGTAGAAGAGAATTTCCAAAAATTAAGGAAAGACATCCCCACACAAATACAGGAAGCACATACAACACCAAATAGACAGGATCAGAAAAGAAACCCCATGACATGTCATAGTAAAAACACTAAATGTACAGAGCAAAGAGACAATACTGAAAGCAACTAAAGAAAAACAACAAGTCACATACAAAGGAAAGCCCATCAGAATTACAGCTGACTTATCAATGCAAACTATGAAAGCCGGAAGAGACTGGACGAAGGTATTTCCAGTTCTACATGACAATAGATGCCAGCCCAGAATACTTTACCCAGCAAAAATGTCTATTATAGTTGAGGGGAAAAGAATAGCCTGAAAAAATATATCTCAACAAAACCAGCCCTTCAAAGAATGCTTGAAGCAATACAGAGAGTAGAGAGAGAAACAACTATACCCTGGGACAACAAAAGAAAATAAATAAAAGTATAATCTAAGAAACACAAAATTGCACAGAGACCACAAACAACAAAATGATGGCAACCAATACACATCTTTCAATAATAACCTTAAATAACAATGGACTGAATTCCCCAGTCAAAAGACACAGGCTAAGTGAATGGATTGAAAAACAAAATTCATCTCTTTGCTGTCTGCAACAAACCCATCTCACCTTCAAGGACAGGTAGTACTTTAAGGGGAAAGGATGGAAAAGAATATTCCAACCAAATGGCACTAAGAAAAAAGCAGGGGTTGCAATTCTAATATCTGACAAAATAGATTTCAAAGTAAAACTAATCATAAGAGATAAGGAGGGTCACTTCATTCTGATCAAAGGAACAATTAGCCAAGAAGATATTGCAATCCTTAACATATATGCACCAAACTGGTGCACCCAAATTCATAAAAACAACACTACAGGAATTAAGAAACAGATTAACACCAACTCAGTAATAGTAGGGGACTTCAGTACCCCCACTGTCTCCATTAGACAGGTCAACTGGACAAAGAATAAATGAATTAAATGATACCATACATCAAACGGATCTAAAAGGCATCTTTTAAATATTCCACCAAAGCATCAAATAATACACTTTCTACTCAGCACCCAATGGAAGTTTTTCAAAAATTGACCACATACTAGGCCACAAAACAAACTTCAACAAATACAAAAAATAAAAATAAAATTGAAATAATTCCATGCATTCTACCAGACCACAATGCAATAAAGCTCAAAATGAACACTAGACAAAGCCCTAGTCACTACATAAACTCATGCCGATTAAACAACACATTCCTAAACAATGAGTGTGGTCAAAGGAGAAATTAAGAAAGAAATATAAAAGAATTCCTGAAATTCAACGAAAAGAACAATACAATAAAACACTACCTCTGGGACACTTTAGAAGCAGTCCTACTCTGCTTCCCTGGGCCTGCACAACCCGCAGGCCTCTCTCTGGGGTAAGTCGATAATGCCCTCCATGCTGTAACTCCCCCAGCCTCATTCACCCTCCCATCTCTGCCACCCATTTCTCCTCCTAGCCTGGGACCAGCCCCATTCCTTGTCTTGGCACCCCAGGGATAGGGAACTACCACTGTTTCCTGACCCTTTGTATCCACACCAACCCAGTTCCTTCTGGGGTCTCAAGGAGCACTCTGGGCCTGGTCCCACCCTCACCTTCCTCTGCTTCCCTGGGCTGCACAAGGTGCCAGCCTCTTTCCCGGACATGGGGGCTGATCTTTCCTCTTCCTGACCCTTTGCATCCAGACCAAACCAGTTCCTCAGTGCAGTCCCCAGGAGCCCTTGGGGGCTCTTTCTGCCTCCATCTTCCTATGCATCTCTGGGTGGAACGGCCACCAGTTGCCCTAGACCAGCATATTTCCTGGGCCCTGCCCCCAGGTCAGTCCAACCCCCAAATTTCTGAGGCCAAAATCTTTCCTGGAGGGGTCCAGACCTTAGGAGAAAGCCTGAGAACATCTGATCCTCATCTGACTTGGGCCTCTGTGGGAACTCCTAAAGACAAAAGCTATCTAGCCCCCCCAACATAAAATCAAAAGAGAGAACGGGAAGCAGAGAGGAACCAGCTTTTCATGCCAAAAAAGTAAACCACAAAGACACAAAAAGTTCACAAATAGAAGCAGACCTAAACTTGAAGGCTTGAGCCTCACACAAGAATCAGAAATTACAAAAGAAATTCACATGTCAAAATCACAGAGAAAAAATAATAACAGGAAAAAACAAAATAACATAACCCCACCAAATACCAATAGCTCTCTAGAGGAGTACAATGAGAACTCCCTAGAGATAATGCAGGACATGGAACTCAAAAGAAGAATGATAAACATGATAAAAGAGGTCAGTGAATTTAAAGAACACACAAAGAAATTAAAGAACTGAAGGAAGATAGGGATAAACTTCTGAATGAATTCAGAAAAGAGCTAGAAATATTGAAGACTTCTCGGGCTGAAATGAAGAAGGAAGTGAAACACTCAGTGAGCCAATTAGAAACAACAGAAGAAATCCTCACCAGTAGGATGAATGAAAACAGAGTATCAAGACTGGAAGATAAAGTGGATGAACTAGACCACTCAAGCAAAGATTATGAAAAATTTAAGAATGGAATATACAAGAATTGTGTGACACCATAAAAAGACCAAACTTACAAATCATAGGCATACAGGAAGGAGAAGAATCCGAAGATAATGGCATGGACCAGATGTTCAACAGAATCATGGAAGAAAATTCCAAAATTAAAGAAAGACATGCCCATACAAATACCAGAACCACATAGAACACCAAACAGACAGAACCAGAAAAGAAACTCTCCATGGCATATCA
>NW_008329136.1:911767-913513 GCF_000622305.1 Nannospalax galili
TGACCACAGATGCCAACCCAGATTACTATATCCAGCCAAAATGTCTATTATAGTTGAAGGGGAAAGAAAAATCTTCCATGACATAAATAGGCTGAAGGAATTCATGTCCACAAAACCAGCCCTTCAGAGAGTTCTGGAAGCAATACAAAGAGCTGAAGAAAGGAATGACTATACACAAGGGATTTCAGAAAGAAATCCAATGAAGGTATAACTGTGGAAAAGTACAGCTATATCAAGAATGTAAACAGAAATAAAAAAATGACAGGATTCAATACTCATCTTTCATTAATAACTTTAAACATTAACGGACTGAACTCCCCAGTCAAAAGACACAGACTAGGTGAATGGATTAAGAAAAAAACCCATCTTTTTGTTGTCTTCAAGAAACTCATCTCACTTTCAAGGACAGATACTATCTTAAAGTAAAAGGATGGAAAAAAATATACCAAGCAAATGGTAAAAAAAAAAAAAGCAGGCATTGCAATTCTAATATCTGGAAAAATAGACTTTAAACTGAAACTAATCAGAGGAGATAAAGAGGGCCACTTCATTCTAATCAAAGGAACAATAAATCAAGAATATATCACAATCATGAACATATATTCACCAAAGTCTGGTGCACCCAACTTCATAAAAACAATACTACAGGACTTTAAGACACAGATTAATCCTAACTCATTAATAGTAAGGGACTTCAATACCCCAATGTCTCTATTAGATAGTTCAACAGGGCAGAGAGTTAACAGAGAGGTATCTGAATTAAACAATACCATATATCAAATGGACTTAACAGACATCTACCTAGTATTCCATCCAAGCACCTAAGGACATATTTTCTACTCAGCACCCCATGGAACCTTCTCCAAAATTGACCATATACTGGGGAACAAAACAAACATTAAACATTAAAAAAAGACTGAAATAATTCCATACATTCTATCAGACCACAATGCAATAAAGAAATCAACACCCGAAGAAACTCTAATCACCACATAACACATGGAGATTAAACATCACAATCCTGAATGATGAATGGGTCAAAAGAGAAATTAAGAAAGAAACAAAAGTACTTATGGAACTAAATGAAAAGGACAATACATGGTTTTCCCACTTAAGGTGCCCTATTTCCCCTTCTCCCTTAATAATACCTTTCTTCTACAGTCTTACCTCTCTTGAGCTCCCTCACCCTTTATCTCCTTTACCTCCCTGGTTCCTTTCCATTATCCTGGTTCCTGTAGTTATGTCTGGATACATATTCACTTATCAGGGATTGGTTCTATGATCCACATATGAGGGAGAATATATGTTGATTTTTTTTTCTGAGTCTGTATTACTTCATTTTGTATAACAGTTTCTAGTTTCATCCATTTACCTGCAAATTTCATGATTTCATCTTTCTTTACTAAATGATGAATGGGTCAAAAGAAAAATTAAGAAAAAAATAAAAGTATTCCCGGAACTAAATGAAAAAGAAAATACAACACAACAAAACCTCTGGGACATGCTGGAATCTGTCCTTAGAGGGAAGTTTATAGCTCTAGGTGCCTATGTCAAAAAATCAGAAAGAACACAAATAAATGACTTAATATTGCAACTCAAGACACTTGAAAGGCAACAACAAATGAAACCCAAACCCAGCAGACAAGAAGAAATAACAAAAATCAGGGGAGAAATTAATGAAATAGAAACAGTAATCAAAACCTCCCAACTAAAAAAAGCCCAGGACCAGATGGATTTAGAGCAGAA
>NW_008329136.1:914714-916437 GCF_000622305.1 Nannospalax galili
CAGGGCAATAGTCATAAAAACAACATGGTACTGGCACAAAGATAGACCCATAGATCAATGGAACAAGATTGAATACCCAAATATGAGTAAATGCAATTTCAGCCACCTGATATTTGACAAAGGGGCCATGAATATTCACTGGAAGAAAGACAGCATGTTCAGCAAATGGTGCTGTCAAAAATGGATCTCCACCTATAAACGAATGAAACTAAACCCCTATCTTTCACCTTGCACAAAAATCAATTCCAAATGGATCAAAGACCTCAAAAACCTACAAGATATAGGTGTAGGAAAGAATTTTCTAAATGGGACATCAATTTCTCAGGAAATAAGGGCAAGAATTAACAAACAGGATCTCATTAAACTAAAAAGTTTCTGTACATCAGAGGAAGCAACCAAGGAAGTGAACAGAAAACCCACAGAATTGGAGATAATCTTCACCAGCGACACATCTGACAGAGGTTTAATATACAGAATATATAACGAACTCAAAAAACAGAGAATCAAGACAAGAAGTAACCCAATTAAAAGACAGGCTAAGGAGCTGAACAGAGAGTTCTCAAAAGAAGAAGTAAAGATGGCTATGAAACATCTTAAAAGATTTTCAACATCACTAATAATTAGGGAAATGCAAATTAAAACCACTTTAAGATTTCATCTTATCCCAGTCAGACTGGCTAAGATCAAGAGAACAAACGATACCAAATGTTGGAGAGGATGTGGGGAAAGGGGAACACTCATCCACTGCTGGAGGGCTGCAAACTGGTTCAACCCCTATGGAAAGCAGTGTGGAGAACTCTTAAAAAACTAAAAATGAACCTATCATTTGACCCAGTTATACCACTCCTTGGCATATATCAAAGAACTTATCCTCTTGTAGAGACACGTATTCATCCATGTTTGTTGCTGCTCTTTTCACAATAGCTAAGATATGGAAGCAACCTAAGTGTCCCTCAGTTGATGAGTGGATAATGAAAATGTGGTTCATTTATACGATGGAGTTTTACTCAGTAGTAAAGAAAGATGAAATCATGAAATTTGCAGGTAAATGGATGGAACTAGAAACTGTTATACTAAGTGAAGTAACATAGACTCAGAAAAAAAATCAACATATGTCCTCCCTCATATGTGGATCCTAGAACGTAGGAAATCAGCCTTAATAAGGGAGATATGGATAAAAATTGGGTTAGTTTAAGGGAGGAGGGAGGGAAGAGTATACAAGGAACCTAGGGGATAAAGGGAAAGAAGGAGCTCAAGAGAGGTAGGACCGTAGGAGAAGGGTATTATTAAGGGAGAAAGGGGAGAAATGGGGGCACCTTAATTGGAAAAACCATGATGGAGGGGTGAGTCAATGCGAGAGATAAATAATGCCTAGCCAGTTTTAAAAACCAAAGGGAACCATATTACTCCAACAACCTACTGACAGATTATACATAGCAGATTAAGAAATATATGTCTAGGTAAGGTTTATCTGAGAACAGTTGGTCTTTGCCCAAGATTTATCTACATGATACACAGTAATTAAAAGTACCAGACTGGTGGAACTAACCTTCTTGGATGTTTAACAGACATACTTTGAGGCCTATAATAATTTGGTCAGGGGGACATAAAGGATAGTTTTTGCTCCTTGCCTTCCTAGGTCGACTAGTTCCAGGGGTCTATGAGAATCTCTCAAAATATCCTGTAATTGTGGTGGGTCACCTGTTCTCTTGATCAAGGAGGC
>NW_008329136.1:917115-917902 GCF_000622305.1 Nannospalax galili
GCCAAGGATCCAAGTGCAACTGATTATGACTAGTAATTATCAGATACATACAGATTAGAGATGCATGCATCAACATCTCAGTGTTAGAAGCAAAAAAAATGAATATTTCTGAAAGGAGCAATATATTCTAAAATGAAATGGAGATCTTTTTGTAAAGGTTAAAACCTCATTCAATTTTATGTCTTACAGCGCTTATACTGAGTTCAATATTGTATAACTGTATTAATTCACCTGTGAATCTAGAAACTTACAGCCACTTGTGAAAGAGATGTACTCTTGCTCTGGAGTGTGTTACTGAATATATTAAAACTGTAATGAAATGCTTCTTCTAATCATGTAGTTATTAAAAATTTTTTTTTAATTTTTACTTCATGTTAAATAGTAGGAATGATAAACAGTGCCAGTGAAATCTACCTGATGACTTTATATCCATACTCAGGTACTAAGGATCCAAGTGTAACCAACTGTGACTAGTAATAACCAGATACATAGAGATTAAAGACACATGTGCAAACGTGTTAGTAGCATTAAAAGGTAGTAAAGAGCGTATCTTAAAATGAAATGGAGATCTTCTTTAAAGGGTAAAAACTCAGTTAATTTTATGTCTTCCATTGTTTTTACTGAGTTCAATATTGTATGACTATATTAATTCAACTGTGAACCTAAAAATTTACAGCCACCTTTAAAGAAATGTATCCTTGCTCTGGAATGTGTTACTGAATATGTTAAAACTGTAATGAAATGTTTCTTCTAATTACATGGTTATTAAACAAATAATTATAAAAAA
>NW_008329136.1:918035-918927 GCF_000622305.1 Nannospalax galili
TAAAAGATCAAGAAAAATATATCTAGTCAAAGTTTATCTGAGAATATTTGGTTTTTTAACAAAGCTTTATCTACATAGCACTTGGTAATTAAAAGTACCAGACTGATGGAACTAACATTCTTGGGTGTTTAACAGCCATACTTTGAGGCCTATACTAATCTAGTCAGAGGGACTTAAAGGACAGTTTTTTCCCCTCGCCCTCCAAGATCAACTAAGTTCCAGGGGACTATCTCTCAAAATGTCCTGTAACTGTGGTGAGTCACCTGTCCTCTTGTTCAGGGAGGCCATGAAGACCCCACAAGATGGACTTAAATCAGTGTCCAGTCTACAAAGAGGAGTGTCAACTCAGAGGAAACATCTCATCCAGGCTTCCAAGTGAAGCCAGACATGGCTGAGCAGGACCTTTGACTTATCTTCACATAGTTGGAACTGGTAAAAGGAAGGAGCCAGGAGCTCCTCCCAAGCCCATGTGACTGCTGAGGAACAGATCTACAAGTGACTTTAACTGTAAAAATAAATTGATTTATTTGTACCAACTGTTTGGTCTTAAACACCCAAAAGGAAAGTATAACCAAAGAGTAAAATCATTCATACATTTCTTTAAGAGTTCAAAGGATTACACTTCCCAGACATTAGGCTTAAGTCTATATAAAGAGTTATTTAGACAATTATTTCTCATTGGTGATTTTGTTCCTAACCAGAAAGTGCTGCTCAGATGTAAGAATTCAAATCTTGGTCTCCAATACTGTAATACCCACTTGTAGCTAAGAGAGACAACCAGCTATTGTTCTAAAATTATGGATAAATTTGTTTTTCCCCTATCTAGAAGCCTTTGAGAGGGAACTGGCACTGATTCTAGATACCCCAACAGATATCAAAGGGGTTGAAAACA
>NW_008329136.1:919273-925171 GCF_000622305.1 Nannospalax galili
CCAGTCAAGGACTTTCTTTTCCCTCTAAAGATAAGAGTTATGCAGTTTGGGAGTCTTTTAGATAGACCCACTGAAGAGGTATTCCAATTGCTTCATCCTGTGTTCCTGTTCAGCATGGAAGAAGCCAGAGCAGTCTGTGTCCCAATTCCCTATTGGCAATCTGGGTAACCTCTTCAGGGGATGGTGTGATAAGAATAGGAGGTAGGAATTGGCTAGGCAGTTAGGATAAAAAGACCCCAAAGAAAAGTAGCCAGTTTCTTGGCTCAAACTCACAATGTCCATGGTCCTCTTAGCAACATACTCCATTCCAAAGGCCAAAAATGTTGAAAGTATTTTGGAGCTTTTATCTAATCCTTAAAAGATTTTAGGGTTCCCTCTTCAGAGGGGAGAATGTTAGAGTAGCAAAAAGCCCCATTTTTTTAAAAAAGAAGAAAGAGTACATGAAGTTATCAGAAAAAAGTGATGGGGAGATATGGGAGGAGTTGGAGCGGAGGGAGTGGGCATGGATTTGATCAAAACACCTTATATGCATGTATGAAATTCTTAATAAGTTATTTTCTTTTAAATTATGATGTATAGGCCAGGCGTGGTGGCACATATCTTTAATCCCAGCACTCGGGAGGCAGAGGCAGGAGGATCTCTGTGAGTTCAAGGTCAGTCTGGACTACATAGTGAGTTCTAGGCCAGCTGGGGCTATGGGAAGACCGTGTCTCAAAAAGATTTTTTAAAAAATTATGATGTACTTCTATGTGGAGGAATTTTATCAGCTGAAATTCTTTAAGGCCTGTACTCAAAGCACATTTCTTAGAGAACATTTGCTTTTGCTTCTGTTGAGTACTGGAATGTTTCCAAAGAGGCCTTTAAGGCTCGTTGTTGATTTAGGGTTCCTCTGGACTTGAGGCACCCAGGATGCATGTCTCAACCCTGCATGATGGCCTTATACATGCATAGTCTCTGGGAGTTTTTTTTCTTTTTTTCTATTCCCAGAGCCAAGACCTGTTGGGGAACCCTGATGTTAAGGTTGGCTCCTTTCTCAGCAGGAGCTTCCTGCCTGACTTACTTGGAAAGTGCTGCCAAGCACGGATGCCTGACCTTATTTGGAACATGACCTTTGGCATAGTTACCTGGAGTAAAAACTACCCCCAGGTTTTTTCTATATGATAATCAGGCACTGCCTGGTAGTCGGATGATAGGAGCCCACTGCCACATGTAAATAAAGCACGCTATGTGCACCTATCAGCTGAGGCATTGGCTACTGCCTCCACACTATATTTTCCCTAGTTCTCCCACTGAATAAACGGAGCTGTTTCACTGAATCTGGAGCTGTTTGTATCACTGAATCCGCCTCCCCGGAAGGGCTTTTTTCCGTCAGTGCTCACTGGCCATCCTGAGCCCGTTTATCGCTTCTGCTCCCTTTGTCCTCGTGGGCCAGTGGCCAACGACCCACAAGGAGAGGGAGAGACCCCACAAAGACCATCTGAGGGAAGGAGACCCAGCTTCCGTGAGTCTCCCAGTTGTATCACTGGCCTACCTGGCCCTTACCTTCATGTCTGGTATTCTGCAGGGTTTGTAAGACTTCAGAAAATCTAATTTCTGGAACACAAAGATAGTCACAGCGCTCAACACTCTTGTGGACTGAATTTGTGCTTTAGCTTCTCTTTTGGCCCTTTGTTAGTTTTCTTTTCTTGCCAGCAAAACCATATTCAAAATTATGTATGTGTGGTTTTTCAACTCAGCATTTTAAGTACCTTTTTTGGTCTTTTTTGAGACAAGGTCTCCCCGTAGCCCCATCTGGCCTGGAACTCACTATATAGACCAGGCTGGCTTTGAACTCACAGAGATCTGCCTGCATCTGCCTCCTGAGTGCTGGGATTAAAGGCATGTGCCACCATGCCCAGACTTAAGCACTTTTAAAGTTAAATTGTTGAGTTTTTAAAGGGTATTGCATTTACTTGTTGTAAACTTAACTTTCCTACAAAGTTCCTTTTCTCCTTAAGGGAAAACTATTTTGTGCCTCATTTGTGGAGACAAAGAACCAAGAAGACTCAATTTGGCTTTTTGAGTCAGAGTCTCTCTGTAGCCCCAGCTGGCCTGGAACTTGCTATATAGACCAGGCTAGCCTCAAACTCACAGAGATCTACCTGTCTCTGCCTCCCAAATGCTGGGATTAGAGTCCTGGGCCAGACTAAGAAGATACACTTTTAACAAGCAAACAAGCAGCACTGTTAGCAGTTCCTTCTCCAGGTTCCCTTCTTGACCACAGAAAACCGGGTTTTCTCTTTTTTCCAACCTTCTAGACCATTGTGTTGTAATTCACAGTATCGGCAAGATTTCAGGCAGCACAACTTTTTGTTACACTGTTTTCCTTAGGAGAGGAAGATAAATGATAATTTCTACATAATGGTTCAGAATGGGCTTGTTTCCCATAGTAGCACAGTATGCATACTTATTAATTCTATGTGTTTTAGAAGCTACATGCTAGACACATTGAGGGAACAGACTGCAAGGTGAAACTCTTATTTAACAAACATTATTAAATCATGTTTAAATTATTAAGTACTGTATTCCAAGAACCTGTAAAACAGCATGAACTGAGCATAGAGCGAAACAGCTGGACATATTTAGGGGCCCAAAGTAATTTAGAATGCATGACATGTAAAGATAAGAAGCCTGAAGTGGGGGAAAATTGAATAAAATACCCACAATTTATGTAAACTCTTAAGTTTATATGTATTTGAAATTTTTAAACTTTTAGGCCTATTACACATTTGCCACTTTCTAAGGTGAAGTCAACATTTTATGTTTAAACCATATCCTTTCTCTAAATAAAAGCAAGGTATTTGAATGTGCAGAAATTTCAGCCAGAAAATAAAATAAATTTTGAGTTTCATGATAGCCCTGCAACCCATCACTGGGATGGTGCCAGACCTTCGGCTGCACTTGATCCAGCTGGTCCCAAAAATCAAGAGCAGAAAGTGATTACAGAGAATATGGCAGGGCCTTCGGGCATACAGCATCAGGCTTGGAGCCCTTACTAGGGGGGAATATATAGGAAAAAGCTAAGACCAGTGCCCTAGAATTTATCCTGGACATAGGAGAATGACCAAGCAGCAGACTCTGAAGTCATGGGGCAGGCTCTGAGCTAACATAACTCCTGGGAGGGAGGCGCCCAGATTCCAGGATGGATGGTCAGGGGAACTTCTGTGAGTCTGTTTTAGATGGCCAGACTTACAGAAGCATTCAGCTCAAGGATGAAGGTAGATCCTAGGGGCAAGGAGTGTTTCCCTGCCTTGGGGTTCAGAACTATTCTAAGTGTGAACAGGCAAAAGTTGGACTCAGGGAAATCCCAGAGTACAAAGGGGCCAACCCAAGGATACGGAGCGCTCCCGGGGTCTGGTCGGCTGCTATTGACTGTGGCTCAGTTGGGCCAGGCCTTCATAGGATGGGTCTAGAAGCCTGATTTCACACCTGAGTTCTTACAAGTCTTATGAGGACATATCTACAGTATTGTTCCCCAGTCTCTAATATGAGACTATAGGCTCTAGCAGGTAGAAATGTACACTACACCTTTTGGAAGACTGAATAATAAATTCTCTAGTGACTTCCAGGGTGTATACATATGCTTTCAAAGAAAACATTCTAGTGACTTCCAGGGTGTATACATATGCTTTCACAGAAAACATTCTGGGGTGGCTAAAATAGATAATAATTGAGAGCATGCTTGGAACATCCAAACCTGACACTGGGCCCTCTTTCAGAACACAGACGAGTCAGACTACCTAGGACAGGTGCATGCGATTTGACTGAGAAAGGCTCAAAGAGAGATAGATGTGCTTTGTTTCTAGCTTTATTAATGAGCAAACAATGAACTGACCCCAGGGTGCTCCGAGAGGCAGACAGCCCAAGTACTTCTCTGTCTTTTCAGTGACAGGCCTGCATTTTCTGGAGGCAAAAGAGGAATGAAAAGTGGAGAGAGCCACTGTGGCTTTAGGGTGCTGCAATAACCTTTCTCTCCAGTGAGATTATAGATCAGTGGCTCTGCCAGGCCATCTGTCTGCCTAAGACCCAGAGCACAGGGATTTACAGTGTCAGTGACTAATGATGGAATAGATAGGTCAAATGAAAATGCACTCTCCCTAGAGGAAGCCTGACCATCCTTCTCCTCTCTCCTCTTTCAAGCCTTGTCCACTAGTGGTACCCTAGCGCCTGCTCTGATTTTCTCATTTCACAAGCCCAGGTTTCTGGGGCTCCCTTCCCCCTTTCCCATCACAACCTACATTTATAAAGGGAAGAGGAGAAGGCAGCTATAGGTTGGCCTTCAAGACAGATGTTTGTGGCTGGTCAGAGCTGAGTTGGAGTTTGAGAGACTTTGAATGGCTTTTGAAAATCCAAAGGAGGCTAATAGGCATTCTAGGTGGAGAGCTACAGGAGACAATGAACAAATCAGTTTGGTGAGAACACAGGGTGCCAGGGAGAGAGAGGTAAGAAAAACAGCTTGGGGCATTTTAAGATGGCCTCAAATGCTAGGCTCAGTTTGAACTTGGTATGTAACTGAGAATCACTTGAATTTGGAGGTAGTGAGAAGAAATAAAAATATTAATTTTTACAGGTTCATCATTATGTACATGCGTAATTGCCTGTATGTATATATGTGCACCACATGCTTGCAGTGCCCATAAAGTCCAGAATAGGGCATTGGATCCCCTGGAACTGGAGTCAGAGGTGGTTGTCAGCCACAGTTTAACAGCTAGGAACCGAATCTGGGTCCTCTGCAAGAGCAGCACGTACTCTTAACTGCCGAGCCGTCTCTCCAGTCCCAAGTAAATATTAGTTGTACAGTTTAAAAACAGCAGCTAGTATTTAAACTTTAGAAAGTTTAGGTTGTTTCTTTGCCCCACCCATTGAAGTAGTGATAAAAGTTGCCACAGATGTAGGGTGGCCTCAATGGGGCTCAGCTGCAAGTCCCCTGTTCCCAGGGAGCCTCACTGAGGGGTTGAAGGAAGGGAGGAATAGCAGCAGCACCTTCTATTTCTTCCATTCCAGGTGAGGAGGGTGAGTAACATGGGGAGGAGCTGTGACTGAACAGAAGAGCCAGGAAAGTGCAACCAGTCGGGACAGGGAAGTGCTTGCTCAAAGCCAAACCTCACCCTGGGATGTGTCTGTTTCTTTGTGTGTGTAACTCCAAAAATCTCCACTAACCTCCAGTTTAGAAACTTAACCATTAGGAGACTGTTTGGGTTTAGAGCACACAGACTGCTTATGAGGCTCTTGGCCTCTGAAACAGAACAGACTCTTCAAGGGAGGCTCATAAATTATTGGCCGTGTTCGTTTTTAAACACAGTGGGACCAGTTATATTGCCAAAGGAATCTTCTGGAAATGCTTTTCTCTTCATTAGGAGGAACGGGAAATTCAGGTCTGATGAGGAAGGACTAGTAATCAACCTTGTATTGACTTCTGTCTGGCTCTGGTTGGGCCGTGGAAATGCTGTACCGAAATGATGAAGTGCTAATGCATGCTTTCATGCAATCAGGAGACAGTTATAAATACAGCCAGCTTAGGAATGAGAAGAACGGCTCTATTGCCAGCTCAAATATTGTTTAGTGAAAGATATCTGTTTATTAATATCCTGGAATTTTCCATCTGCCACTCCCCTTCCAACTCTCTTTTCCAGACAAAAGACATCTACTGCAGATGAATGTTATTTTCAGTCTGTGCCCGCCATCCTTCTACTGGATATGGCTACGCAGAACTCAAGACTGGCCACTGACTTGAACCCTGAGATTTATAAAACACTGGATTTGTATAAAACATAGTACAGTGATTAACACCAATGGTGACGGTGCCCCAGAGCGCAGTCTAATTCTGCTCTGACTTCCCAAGGAAGGATCCTGGTGTGT
>NW_008329136.1:925235-944732 GCF_000622305.1 Nannospalax galili
GCTTCCTCTTCTATGAAACAAGGAGAGTTCCTGTCTCAAGCAATTGTGGGGACTGTGTGAGCTAGCAGCTGTCACTGTCACAGGAACAAAGGCCTGGGATTCACAACTGTGGCAAAGGCAAGGCCATATCAAATTTGAGGGCATAACAAATTTCAGAATCACAAAATCTCCAGAAAGGACTTTTAAAACTGTCCCATTTTTTTAATCTGATACTAGAAACGCTTTGCTGCCTGTCTCTCCATGTGGCTACCCCCACCGCCACCTATGTGTATGCATCGCCTCATCTACTGATGAGGGTTCTGCCCTCTCTGGCTAGTTCCAGAGCACTCTGCAGGAAAGTTTCTCTGTTTAATGAGTCTAACTAACCTCTTAGAACTTTCACCCGTTTCTTCTAGAGGAGTAGAGAACAGACCCATAAGACATGCTTCGAATACTGAAATGATCATGCCTGCATTTAGTCTTCTTTAACTTAAACCACGTCTATTCCTTCAACTGTTATTCAAAAGATGTGTCTTGTAATGACATCACCACACTTTTAGGCTGGGGGTTTTCAGCTTTGGCCATGTGTATAAATCATTTCTGACTGTGACAAGGGTAGGGAGTACTGTCATCTAGAAGGGGGGAGCCCAGGAGCTGCAAACACCCTACAATGCACAAGATTGATGCCCCCAGCCACCAAAATTCATCCAGCTTCAGTAATCCATAGTGCCAAGGTTGGGAAACCCTGTTTTAACTACACATACCAATCAATGTTCTCAAGCATGTGCCCAAAACATGCACAAGAGAGTGTCGGGAGTATTTCCCTTACGTTATCATTCTATTTATATTAAATTGGCCTAAGACTCTGGAAGTTCTTAGTTGAAGTCAGTAAAGGCCCCTTCATTTGTTGTTGCTGACCAGGGATGACATCCACAGGACCTGCATGCTTACTTAGAAAACGTTTATCAAGAATGGCACTCTTCCCTGGAAGCCCTAGGGCTACCCTGAAATCTTTTCCAGCATAGTACTCTAGGCCACCACTACCAATCATTCAGTGGTTGCTGGCATGCAAGATAAATCTGTTTGTTGGCCATGTCTCCCTAGATTTATAATGCTGGCAGCTAAGTCATGGTACAGTCCTGGAGTCTGGGCATTGGGTGACCCCACAGTACTATGCTGTGACTTGGCAGGAGGAGAGTGGAAGCTAGAAAGAACAGAGAACACTTAAATGGAATGATCAACAGCAGCCAAGTCCTGCGTATGCCATTCCCTAAAGCCACTTTCCTAAACACAAAGCCTGGCTAGCCACTAAAAGCAATGTGGACAGAACAGGATGTCCTTCTTCCTGTGCACACTGCTCAGGCCCCACGAAGCAGGACTTTCCCTTTTACAAGTTCTTGACCCTCCGTTTACTATTCTTTTTGAAAAAAATATTTATTTATTTATATTTTATGTGTATGAGTGTTTTGCCTGCCTGAACATAAGCACACCCATGTTGTACAATACCCATGGAGGTCAGAAGAGGACGTTGGATCCCCTCAAACTGGAGTTAGGCACAGTTGTTAGCCACCATGTGGATGCTGGGAACCAAACCCTGGTCCTCTGCAAGAGCAGCCAGTGCTCTTAACCACTGAGCCATCTCTCCAGCCCCGACTTTACCAGTATGAAAAGTAATATGGGAAAGTAGCAGAGATCAGCAAACATTCTACACTCTGGATTCCTCAGGGGAAAGAAACCTCGAGTAGCAATCAAAGCTCAGAATCTTGAAGCCAGTACTTAACTGATACCTAGAAAATGCTTGATTTTTACCTTGAAGCCCAATGCTTTGTTCCACATGGTGTTGTAAAGCTACATCATCCCTCAGTATCCAAGGACTGGTTCCAGAACACTCACACCCTGCAGGTACCCAAGTCCTTCATAGAAAATACTGCAAGGTTTCCTTAGCACATACACATCCTTTCGGGTGCCTTATGCCACCTAATACTGTGTGAATTCTGTGCAAATAGTTGTTTTACCATGTTCTTTAGGGGAAAATGACAAGAAAAAAAATCTGTACATGTTCAGTACAGATGCAAGTTTTTTTGAGTATTTTTGATCCAAGTTGGTTCAACTCAGAAATGAAGAGTTTATGAATATGGAGGGATGACTATTGTTCCTTTCTTGTTAATGGGGAAAATGAACAAAGTAATGTAAGTGGCACTATTATTCACAATAGCTAAGAGTGGAACCAGCTTAGATGTCCATCAAGAAACAAATAGATAAGAAAAATGTAGTACATATACATGATGGAATTTTATTCAGCCATAAAGAAAACTGAAATCATGACATTTACAGGAAAATAGATGGAAATTATTATGTCAGGCACACCATACCAGACTCAAAAAGACAAATATGGCATGTTTCTCTAGATTTTAATTTGTGTGGGGGGGAGTACAGGTCATGAAACCAGAAAGGGGATCATGAGAGAGGGGGAAAGAGGTATAAGGGAGGGTTGGGGAGGGAAGGAAAGAATGTACAAGAATACGTGTATCATGGAAACAGAAAAGCGTTGAGGGGGAAGGATTTAAGCCAGCCACGTGCGTATCTTAGTTGGTTTCCTGTTGCTATGATAAAATACCATGAGAAAAGCAGCTTAAGGCAGAAAGGGCTTATTTTGGCTCAGAGTTCAAGGATATAGTCCATCATGGCAGGGAAGTCAAGGTGACAGAGGCTTGAAACAGCTGGTCACATCACATTAACAACCTGGAAGCAGAGAGTGATGAATGCTTATGCTCAGCTCAGTTTCTCCTTTATATCCAGTCCAATAATCCAGTCTAGAGAAATGGTGCCCTTTTCAGGGTAGGTCTCCCATTTCAGCTAACTTAATCAAGATAATCCCCCACAGGCATGCCCAGAAGCCCATCTCTCAGGAGATTTGGAATCTTACCAAATTGACAATTGAGATCAGTGGTCACATTACGAAAGTGCCAAAATGAAATCCATTGGTTTGTATATTAATTAAAAACTGATTTTTACAAAGAGCCACGGTTTTATATTCAGAGCTCTGATACAGTGCGAGCTTGTCTTTCAGAGATGGGAGTCTCTATCCCAGTCTACAGCTTACTGTGAAGTACAGCAACACAGAGTGCTGTAATACGTTTCCAGAGTACCAATTAGGAAAATAGCAACAACAGAAGGCAGACATTGAGTTGCTTCACATGGATTTCTTTCCTAATGCAAGAAGAGCTGAAACAGGAAAATGAAATCCTTAGTGAGAAAGGCTCCACACGACTTTCAGTTTTATTTATATTTTCCTTTATTTTAAATGAACACCTACAACCGAAACTCCTTCCCCAGAGAACTGCACCCCAGCCGTGCACGACCCAGGGTGCACGTCTCTGTGCCCACCTTCACAGCAGTGCCACTGGTTCATAGTGCCCAAAGCCAGGGTTTTCATCTCATTATTTTTGTGCATTTTTAATATTTTCTGAAGCCACTTTTGGTCCTACCCAGCTACCTGCCTTGGCTTCCAACTTACTGACCAAGATACCAGTTACTGTTTCTAAAAATAGGCCAATTACAAAGTTGCATAGGTTTTGAGTGGTCTGCCCTTTACCCCATTTTTTTCTGCATAAGCTTTGTCACCTTTACTGCAGAATGAATGATGTTTTATCAGATGCTCAATTCCTGTCAGCGACAGAAGGAACAAAGACTCCGAAGGAACCAGACAAGGCATCCTGGGGCAGAATGGGTATGTTTGACAGAAATCCAGCTGCAAAGCCGACCCTTCATTTGGGAGGCTTCAAACTCTGCAGCCTCCAAATGTACCTCCCAGCCAGGAGGTGAGATGCCAAGATCCTGACTCCTCCCCATGTGGTCAAAATCGTTAGGCTGGGGCACGGAATGCAGGAACAACAGGGAAGAAGGAGACCATACCTGACCTCAGACAAGACTGAGCTTATTGAAGTACCTCACTGAGGGACAGCAGCCTTCCCCGCTGCTGGAATCAACCACCGCCCCCCCGGGAGGTGCCATTGGGGTTGGCTGACTACCTGTGGATCAGGGGCATTCTTGAGGAGTTCATGGCCCCCTTAGCCCCTCCTCCTTCTTCCTGGCACCATTTGCTCTAGTCTGTCTTGAGGGACAGAGGGTTTATGATCTCTTCTTGGGACCATTTACTTAAGGAGACAGGCTGTCTTAGGAAACAGGCTGTCTCAACCAACAGTCCTCCCAAGAGGGAGGGAAGTGGCTGATTAATAATGTAGCTTTCTGCAAAAGGGACATTCTTTTAAAAATCTCACTTTTTCTTTATGTTTCTGACTCAGACAGACAGTGTCTAGTAACGTGGTTTAGTGAATTACGTTGTTGAATGGAAATCTCTTCACTTTCTTGAAATTAGCTCATGGAAATGTTCTTTGATTCTCCTGCTCCCCCCTGGCTTAGGTCGTTCCTACCTCTCTAGAGTTCCTGTGGGGATTTGTTCTTCTCTTTACTGAAGCCCTTATCACAATTCTGCCTCTTATTATAAGGTTATTATGTGTTTGAACTCAGTGCCATGCAAAATGGGATGGGGAAGGCTGGTGAAAAGCTAGAGCGAAGCATTGAAATACACTGTAAGGACACAGCAAACAGTTCCCAAGCAGGACTCCCGAGGCTGAAAGTGGGGGAAGGTCTTTGACAGTATTTGACATGGGGCTGCCCTGGGTCCATAGTTTGCACTAGAGATAGTTCAACAGGCTTCTCACAGTCTTCTTAAGTGGTAAGTTTTACAGTGTGATTTGTTTTCATGAGCCTGGCCATCCAAGATGCCACAGGTCATTGGGAGTTAGGCTGTGGATGTCTGCATAACACATCATAAATCATTAGGGGTCAGGCTCCAAACACTCATGGCCTGGATGTTAAAGTAGGAATTTAGGTTTTGCTTTGGACCTTTTGTCTTTACATTTAGTTTAACCATCAGTTTCTTGAAGAAAGTGAGTTTATTTACTTCAGTTCTATATCTTACCCATGTTGCCTAACCTTTGTTCCTTTCATGTGGTGAGTATACATAACAAATATTTAATACATTAGCAAGTCTACTTCATTTGGGCCCTTTTGTAAAGAGTATCTAACAAAAGTACCCTGAGTGTCTAAGAATCTACTCACTAGCTGTTGTCTAGCCCTCTCCTAAAATTTTAAGAATGAACAAAATAAAATCTTAAGAATGAACTTATAGGACTGGAGAGATGGCTCAGCAGTTAAGAACGTGTACTGCTCTTGCAGAGGACCCAAGTTTAGTTCCTAGCACCCACTACAGGTGGCTCACAACAGCCTGTAATTCCAGTTCTGGAGGATCCAATGCCCTCTTGTGACCTTCATGGACACTGCATTCATTTGTACAGACATACAGCCACACATATACACATAAGTAAAAAACAATAAAAATAAATCTTTTAAGGAAAGAATGGCTACAGGTAAAATAGATATTTATAGCAAAAAGTAACATGTGGATATCCTTTTAGGGATTATATAATATCAACTGTCTGGTCAAATAAAACAATGCTTTTGTTAGTATGTTAGGGGAAGCCATAACACAGTGCCACAAACTGGTTGTCCACACTGGCCTTGGGTCTCTGGGGAAAAGGGATCCTCCTACCTCAGCCTGTGGAATCGCTGGGATTACAGGCTGACACAATGATGCCAACAAAACTTCTCCCTGTAAGAACACCTGCTCCAGTTTTATCTCACCTTAATTCATTGCATCTACAAATCAAGTCACATTCTGTGGTACTTGGCATTAAGATTTAACACAAGAATTCAGGGATGGGGGAATATAAACAAACTGTAACACATTTCTCATAAATAAAACAGGAATTGCTCTTACTCCTCATCAAAGTAATTTACTCAAAGTAACTGAAAACCCGGTGTCACACATGCAAGTCACAGGAGTCAGGGAGAGCCACACGGTCCTCTTGTCCTCAGTGCCCCACTGTTCTCACAGGCCTGATAAGAACCGAGGCGTCACTGAGGTAGAGAAGGAGGTGGTCATGTGTGGTCCTTTTTGGGAAGCAGTGTAGCAAGCAGCCTCATTATTAAGAGCTTTGCTTGCTGCCCCTGTGGCAGAGCTCAGCCAGGCTTGACCTCCAAGGAAACTGCGTGCTTGAGTTTTTTCTTGTAAGTCAGCTCCTTCTCTCTGGTGAACCCAGGATACAAGGAACCTATTCAGTACAGAAAGTGAGATGCCCCAGGCTTCCTTTTTCCCTCTATAGCATCGTTCTAGGCCTCCCTGTACTGTTCTTTTGTCCTACCTATTGAGTAACCTCACTGTGGGTGTGGGGAGTGTGTGAGTGGCCAGTGGCTCAGAGTGTAGCCAAGCACCCTCCTGATGAGTTACACAGCCAAGCAGGCAGCAGTGGGCGAGCTTCCCAGGAATGGCTTTGCCTGTGCGCCCTCTTTGACCTGAGCCTTCTGCTCCACCTGACTCACTCCCATCAGCTAAAGCCTCCTGGAGCATGGGCTCCTCTGAACACAGAGGAAGGGCACCTGCCAACCTCCACCCTGGGGAGCAGTGTAGGAAGTGACTGAGTACAGATTTGAGAGACAGACTCTGATCACAGCTCCGCCACTTGCTAACTGTGCAGCTTCAGGGAAAACACTTAATCTTTATGTCACTCTTCATCTATAAAGTGGAGGTGATGAATTTGTTTGCCTCATAAGGTTATTGAATGGGTAGATGATGTAAGCTGTAAGTGGTGCTTGGAACATGTCTATCATACAATTCAAGCAGTCAGAAGATGTAAGCAACACTTTCTTATTTAGCTATTTTATTTCCCAATTGTCATTTGTTAATCTGTTAATTAATAACTGTCAGGATACATAACAAAAATTGAATAGTGGTTATGTCTGGATGACGGACTTGTAGATGATTTTATTGTTGTATTTTTGATTGAGGGCTTTTTTTCTTTTTCTTTTTTTCTTTTTTTTTTTGGTTTGAGGATGGAACGTAAGGCCTTGAGCATGTGCTCTGTCACTGAGCTATATGCCCAGTCTGCCATTTTTTTAAAGATGAGTGTGAAGATTCTCATAGAGGGCATATGGGGCATAGTGAACCACATGCAAGTGGGTTCAAAGTGGAGAAGACATGAGTATTGTCCCAGGTGGGGGTGAAGGTCTTCAGGAAGAGACAAGACAGAAAGATCAATGATCCAAGAGGCTGAGCAGTGTTGCTAAACGAAGGCTGAATAGGAGACCAGCTCCCCCCAAGTGTCTTTTAACAGAGAGGTACCACCATCACTCTTACCCCAGCATCTTTGTATATGGTCTTCTTTGATCTGGAAATAGCAAAGTAAGATGGGAAGCTGACAGCATCACATAAAAGGAAAGCTCTTTCTTCTATCCCAGGACTCCAGTGAGATGGGAGTGGTACCCATTTCTAGGAGGGGCTTATATGAAAGAAAAACAAGATGCCTTATGTAGCACATCTTCTCTGGAACAGATATGTGCCAGATCATGAAGCAACATGTCCAGTGGAACAAAGAAGTAACTTCCTGTTTCTCTGTCTCTCTCTATAGCATTATTAACATCACCATTATCCTGGCTGGAGCAATTGTATTCATCATTGGCTTTGGTATTTCAGGTATGTGCTATCTTGCCACAGTGCACACACCACTCACTGTTAAATTTCTAATCCCTCGGTGTGACACCTGGGAAGAGCACAGGGTTTTGACCTAGAAAACTTCAAAGTAGAGCACTTGTTTCACTTACTGTGTTCTCTTTGCCTTAGACATTTAACTCCTTAGGCTTCAGTTTCCTCATTTTTACAGTGCAGAAATAACAGCCAACTAGCACTCAGGTGAGAGAGTCATGTGAGTTTATCAATTGTTTACCCACCAGTCAATCTTGAAGACTGGCGTCACCAGGAAAGGCTGCGTGGAGCCACTCGGCTGACCTGAGCAGGTTATTTCCTTGCCCTGAATCTTTGGCTGAACTGTTAATGCCAATTTTTTTTCTAAAAAGGAGCCTTAGGTAAAGGGGAAACTGGCCATGACTACTGTACCATGTAAGAAACAGATGCCAGCCTGGCTGGCCTCCAAAAGCAGTTAGCTCATGCCAGTTGCAGGAAGCCTTTGCTTTCCTGTTCTGTTAGGTCATTCTTCTAAAGCATCTATTATGGATGCTACTTTAATTATGACTGAGTTAGGCCAGCAACTGTATTCTCTCAGGAGGATTGTTTGCCCTGTTTCCCATAAACCACCTGACATGAGCCAACACATTTACTTTAACTTAGTCTGTCACCACAGCTGTCACTCTGCACTTCAGCTCTTACCTCTGTCACTGTCCTTCAGAGTATGGTCACTAAATAGTGATCACAAGTCCTGAGTTAAGAGAACTTGCTCCATGTGCTGCTTCGGCAAGACAAGAGCACCCTGTCCACTTTCTTTTTCGTCAAAAGAGTATCTTTTGTCTATTTCTATTTTATTTAAAAATTTATTTATTTATTTATTTATTTATTTACTTTTACTTCATGGGTATGAAAGTTTTGTCTGCATGTATGTAACTGCACCTGTGTGTGCAGTGCTCATAGAGGCCAGTGGACAGTGTTGGAGCCCCTACAACTAGAGTTACAGGTGGTTGTTAACAACATGTGGGTGCTAGGAATGGAACCTGGGTCCTCTACAAGAGCGGCCAGTACTCTTAACCAATGAGTCATCTCTCCAGCCTCCTTTCATCTTTTTAAATTGAGTATCTTTGTGTCTTTTATTTAAAGGATTTTATTTTTAATTATATGTATATGATTTATCTGAGTGTGGGTTTGTGCACATGAATGCAGTGTACACAGAGGCCAGAAGAGAGCACTGAATTTCCTGGAGCTGGAGTTATAGGCAATTGTGAACAAATCAATATGGGTGCAGGGAACTGAACTCAGGTCCTCTGGAAGAACAGTACACGCTCTTGATTGTTGAGGCATTTCTCCAGCCTCCTGTGCTTCTTTTTCACTTGTAGTAATTCTTGATATATTCTGGTCACAAACTGGCTATGTGTGTTATCTTCTACTTGGTGGCTCGCCTTCATTCCCTTAATAGATTTCAATAAACAAAAGTTCTTAATTCTAGCTAGTATCATTTATTCATCTTCTCCTTTATACTTGGAGCTTTTGTTTAAGGGGTTTTCCATTTGTTTGCCTATCTCAAGATCATTTTGTAGAAGCTTTGTTGTTTTAACCTTTTTCACAGGTGTGCCTGCGAACCATCTAGAACTGATCTTGTGATGTAAGGATCAAGATTCCATTTTTCCATGTGACTGTCCAGTACACTCAGCACCATTTATTGAAACCATCTCCTTCTCCTTCTTCCCCCAGTGCTAACATTATCATAAATCAAGTATCCATATGTTCACTGACTCATTGCTAAACTGTTTCCTGATACAGATGGTCCTTGATTTACAATGGAGTTACAGTCCAACAAGGTGGAAATATTGTAAATTAAATGCATTTAATAACACTATAGAGTATGATCAGTCACCCTGTGATTATGTAGCCAACTGGGAGCCAGCATCACTGACCCAGGAACAGATAAAGGGTCAAAATTTGGAGTATTTTTCTACTGAATGTGTATCCCTGTTACATGATCCTAAAGTCTGAAAATTATAAATTAAGTTGTTCTAAGTGGTGGCCTATCTGTGTCCCTTTACAATCCTTTTACTGATGCTTTTACCTCTTTTCCTGCCCCTAAACCCTAGGCCCTCTCCCCTCTTCTCCCCTGTTTCCTCTCCTTTCCTCTCAACCTCCTCCCTCCCTTCCTCTCTCCTTATAGTAGGTTTATAAAGTCACTGGTTTTATTAGGTTTACAGTTGTTTTCAAAGAACCAGTTTTCTGTTGCTTTCCTATTTCACTAATTTTTTTTCCCTTTGGTCTTTTTGAGACAAGGTCTCCCTGTAGCCCCAGCTGTTCTGGAACTCACTATGTAGACCAGGCTGGCCTTGAACTTACAGAGATCCGCCTACTTCTGCCTCCCAAGTGCTGGGATTAAAGGCGAAACTCAAATATGTATTAATATTCCTCTTCTTGCTTAATTTGGCTGCCCTTTCATTTCTTTCTCTAATATAGTAAAATAAACACTTGATGAGAATGTATATCCCCAAACCCAGGAGGTAGATTTAAATACTGACTACCATTCCATTTTCCTAAGTGGTTTTGCAATTTACTCCTAACCAGAAGCTCATGACTGATCCAGTGTTTTTGTCCTCACTGACTTTGGCTATTGTGTAACCTTGTGGTTTCTGTTTCTTCACAGCTGAGGAGATAAGGGTACATTTTCATATGAAGAACATAATGCTGAGTGACAGGAACATGAAAGACCATTCTTTTTCATTTTTGTTTATTTATTTTTTACTTTATTTTATGTGTATGAGTGTTTTGCCTGCTGTATGTAAGTGCACCCATGTGTGCAATGCCTGTGGAGGCCAGAAGAGGGGGTCAGGTTCCCTTGGCACTGAAGTTAAGAATGTGAGTGCTGGGAACCAAGCATGGGTCCTCTGTAAGAGCAGCCAGTGCTCCTAATTGCTGAGCCAGTTCTCCAGACCCAAAGGACTATGTTTTTTATGATTCCGTGAATATAAAGGTCAGAAATAGGCAAATGAGTTTCTGCTGTTAGAAGGTAGCATGGCAGTTATTACCACTGGGACAGAGGTAGAAGGTAATGATTTGGAAGAGGCATGAGGGAGGGAGTGAGGGGAGGGCAGTAAGTTTCTGTTTCTTGGTGTGGGTAACAGCTACACGAGATGAAGCTTGGATAATTTGTCATGCTGTACAGTTACAGTGTGTGCGTTTTTATATATGTGGTGCTTAAATTTGGGTATGTAAACATTTATAAACTTGTATTTCTCTATATAGAGAGATAGATACTCTTTATAAGAAAACAAAATACTGACTGATAAAACATTTTTGGAATAACTTTTAAACTATTTATTTGTTTGTTTATTTATGTATTTATTTATTGTATGAGTGTTTTGTTTGCATGTATGTAAGTGCACTGGTGTCACACAATGCCTGCAGAAGCTAGAAGAAGGCAGAAACTGGAGTTACAGACAGTTGTTAACTGTCATGTGGATTCTGGGAACTGAACCCGGATCCTCTGCAAGAGGGGCCAGTGCTCTTAACTGCTCAGCCATCTCTCCAGTCCCTGGAATAAATTTTTAAAGATGTTAATGCTGAAACACATATTGGTACCCTTCTCAATAAAACTTAGCTTTTCCTTAATTTTAATTTAACCCACCCTTGATCTTATCTGATCTTATGCATCACCTTGAATTAAAACTCTATCATTTAGGTCAGTGAAATGGCTCAGAAGGTAAAGATACTTTCCACCAAAGCTCACCTAGTGGAAGAAGAGAACCAACTCCTGCAAGTTGCCTCTGACCACCTAGTGTGCTATGTGCATCACTGCACTAAGTAACTTTATATATACTATCTGATTTGCTATTGATAACAAATTGAAGGTAGACATGACTATGTCCACATAATAAACTCGTATAAAGTCACATGCAGCTAGAAAGTGGTCATGGCCTAATATCGAGTCCTGGTTGCATGCTCCTCCCTACACTCTGTAATAATGATAATATCCAGACAGACTTATGACAAAGAATATGGTTTTTTGTTTTTTGGCTTGTCTTAAAAACATTTTCTTGAGATCACAGCTTTTAAAGACAAAACTGTTCAATAATATACATATATATATATATATTTCTTAATGTCTCCTGCTGTCTTCTCATAGCCATTCTGTGGCTGGGCATGGTGGCACAAACCTGGAATCCCAATGCATGGGAGTCAGAGGCAGTAGGAATGAGAATTTGAGACCACCCTGGCTATATAGCAAGTTCAAAACCAGCCTGAACTGTATCAAAAAGCCAAGGGCCATAGATGGGTGCTGCTGTCCACTTTACCCAGAGAATTTTCTTTTTTTCTGTGGGTGATAGTTACTGTAGAGATTCATGAGCTGACAAAAATGCTAAGAATAAGTGACTGTTGAATGGTCAGCCCTAAATAGGACATCTGTATCACTCCCTCTAAGGTCCAGGGAAAGAGGGACTGGAAAGAATGTAAGAGCTGAGGAAGGAGATAAGCACTATGGAACGCTGTCTTCTAGAATGATCTGGACATTATGAGTGTGGAATCAACTATGTTACCTTACTGGTAACATAGACAAAGTCACTAGGAGAATTGAGAGACTAGTCATAAAGAGTCTGGCGCGTGCATGTGATGAATGGCTGTCACCGTCTGACACCATGAATGCTGTTAATAAACATTTTTTATTATTAACCCATTCATTTAACACCTCTTGAGAACTATAGTTTCCATATACCCCACCTTTGGAACTGGATATGCCAGGATGCACTTATCAGGGGCATTATTCAAATTGATCTTTAGTTGTTTCATTTTAAAATTTTGTCCATTTACTTTACTTATTTGTTTATTTATTTATTTATTTATTTATTTACTGCACTGCTGGGGACCAAACCTAGGTTTTTGTTTTGTTTGGGTTTTTTATTTTTAAAAGGTTTCACTTCCATAAATTCTTTTTTGTTTGATCTTTTCAAGACAAGGTCTCCCTGTAGCCCCAGCTGGCCTGAACTTGCTATGTAGACCAAGGTGGCCTTGAACTCACAGAGATCCACCTGCCTCTGCCTCCTGAGTGCTGGAACTAAAGGCGTGTGCCACCATGCCTGGCTCGAATCTAGGCTCTTACACACACCAGGCCAGTGTTCTGTCACTGAGCTACATTCCCCAGCCCTATATTGTTTTTATTTTTAAACAAAGTGGTTATATCTTCACAGTAGGTTGGCTTTTGTAATGCTTCAACTTGGCCTTAGTTACCAAGAAAATATGCTCAAAGGAGCACAGGCTTAGTACTAGACAAAGCTGGTTTGATCTTGGCTCCCCTACAAAACATGGGACACTAAGCAAGCTGTCAACCTCAGGGTTTCTTCACACTTGTTCATAAAGTGTATGTGATGGCCAATCTCACCTCTCCTGGTATAAAACAAGTCACTGTAAGGAAAGCATTTAGTCAAAAGTTCCTTCCCCTACCACCTAGGGCCCTGATCTGCTATCTTTCCAAATTATTGTACTTAACAATGCTTCCATATCCATGATTTAAGGTTTAGCATGACAGATTGAATACTCTATTAAGGACTTTATCTACACTATATTATTTAATCCTTTTAGGGACTCTATGAGGACGCATTCTCATTTTACAAATGGAAAAAAAATTATGGAATGTCACAAATAAAAAAAGTGGCAGAATTGGGACATGAGCCCAGACAGCCTGAAATCTGCATCGTGTGCCCAAACACTGCGCTCTGCTGTTTCCCTGCATTTTTCCTTTATTTGTCCTGACCCAGTCAGCATCCTTCCTAACTTATTCTTGTATAGGCAAATGCTACGCAGCCCCACTTTTCTTCATGCACACGTGCTACCCTAGCCTCCGCTGGAGCAGATGCTGTGTTTCTGTCTGTAAGCCGTGTGCTATAGTGTCCATCAAGACAGCTGAGCTTCAGCAGATGTTGCATGACCATCTGCTGAAGGCTTCCAGTGTGTTCTCTGACATGAAATGTATAGAACTTGTCTTACTGAGTCAAGTCAAGAAGTTCATTTCCTAGGTTTTATCCAGTGCCATACAATGCCCTCAGAATCATATTTTATTTTTTAATTTTTATTTATTATTTTTATTTTATATGTATGCATGTATTGCCTGCATGTAGGTAAGTGCACCCGTGTCATGCAATGCCCACAGAGGACAGAAGAGGCTGTCAGATCCCCTGGGACTGGAGTTACAGACAGTTGTTAGCTGCCATGTGGATGCTGGGATTCAAACCTGGGTCTTCTGCAAGAACAGTCGGTGTTCTTAACCACTGAGTCATCTCTCCAGCCCCAAGAATGATAATTTCTATAGTAAATATAATTTCTATTGCGTTTCCTGAACTCCCGCTGTCTAAACTATTTGTGCTCCTACAATGGAGAACTAATTGAACAGTACTCACTTGTACAAAAACTGAAATGCTCAGATTGCAACCTGCTCATCTCTGATGCCTCCCAGCCTTTTCCTCACACAGACCAGAGCTATAGTGGTAATTACTCCATGAACTAAGGAGTTTATTTTCAGTAAATAACTGGATCTTTCAATTTCTGACAAAGTTTGAGGCAGCTTTAGAGACAAATGCGACTATTTAAATCTGTTCCAGTTACAAGAATTCTGTACCAAGAGATGGTGGCCTCTAACCCATCTCCATAGGGCTTTGTCCATTGCACACCAGTCACACAAGGACCTCTGGTGGTCAGCAGGCCTGAAGAAGAAGATCATGTCAGGCCGGGCTTCATGATACTCCTTAGCCAAGATTTATTTCCACATTTGAATACAGACTCTGTTTCTGTCCGTTAAATTTCATTTAATCACATTTAATCATCAAGTATGCATTTAACAAACAAGTATTTATTGACTGCTTTTGGGGTGTAATACAATGCCTAGATTATTGTGGTTTTTTAAGACCTCACTGGCTTTTGTTCCTTCTCTTTATCACATATAGAGGGGAATTTAATCGATGCTATACTCATCCATCTGTCACATCATGACTGTGACCTCAAGTGACTTGAACCTGCTGCTGGTCCCTGGGCACCCCGCAGCTGCCTATTTTTAATCACAGAATTCTCTAGATGTGTCAATGGATTCCCTACCTGTGGGTTCAAGGCCAACACATTAAAATGAATTCAGTGACACAATTATCAAATGGAGACATGCCATTATCATTTCATTTCCTCCATAATTGTGCTAATTATGTATTTTTTTCTGAAAAGTAATTTTCCAATTTAACTTCAGTGACACTTTATAAACTATAGTTAAATTCATTCTTGGTGTAACATACCCACATTTGCTCTGTGGTTTTATTCAGAATCTCCATGTACTTTTTTTAAATTTTATTTATTATTTTTATTTTATGTGTATGTGTACTGCCTGCATGTGGGTAAGTGCACCCGTGTCGTGCAATGCCGGCAGAGGTTGGATCCCCTGGGACTGAAGTTACAGACAGTTGTTAGCTGCCATGTGGGTGCTGGGATTCGAACCCAGGTCTTCTGCAAAAACAACCAGTGTTCTTAACCACTGAGCCATCTCTCCAGCCCCCTACATGTATTTTTATTATATTCTTTTTCAGGCTTATGTTTCCCCTATTTTAAATGTGTTGGTTTTGCTAAATTTTCTTTACCCTTGCAATGAATAGATTATCTAAAGCAGTACTTTCATTTATACTTATTCCCATTTATTCGTGAACTCAGAAAGTGTTCTTTCCTGTAGAACACAGCAGTCGATACTACAGGACCTGTGGTTATGATTGAGACTCCTTTGAGTCCCAATGTTTCCTTCCTTGAGAAAGCTTACAGATGAGCGCAAGATACAGACTAATGACAGGGAAGAGGGAGGCAGCTGCCATGAAGTGTGACAAGGGAGGAGAGAGGAAAACCTACACATTTTACCTTGACGGACTAAATGGGATTTCACAGAAGGACTGCCATCCAAACAGGCTCAAATAGAAATAGGACATGGATCACAGAGTGAAGGAAAACAGGAACTCTGAACAGGGACAGGATGAGTACACAGTGTGACTCTCCAGCCATGCAAGCCTGATCAGTCTGTTAAGCAAAGATGGTTGAAAATAAGACTGAATCTTTAAAAGCAGTCACCAAAAAAATGCCACAGCAGCAATGGGTGCTGTATTCATCTTACACAGTAAAGGCTCCTACTGTTATCCTGCAGTCTCCCAGTCTCCCAGAGAAAAGGCCAAACATGCCATCTGCTCCCAAAGCCCCTGCTCCACACCGTCAAGCCTCCAGAAACATCCCGCAGCCCAGCCTGTGCATGTGTCTTTGTGTCCTCAGCCTCTTTTCTCTAGCTACAAGTTTCCTGTTATCTGTATCTCTCTGTTCATTCTTTAAAAAAAAAATGTATTTGTTATTTTTATTTTATTTGTATGAGTGTATTGCCTGCAGGTATGTAGTGCACCCCTGTCATACAATGGCCAAGGAAGTCAAAAGAGGGTGTCAGATCCCCTGGTACTGGACTTACTGAGAGTTGTTAGCTGCCATGTGGGTGCTGGGAATTGAACTGGGCCCCATGCAAGAGCTTAGCTTCTTTGATTATATCTACCGTTGATTCCCCTCATCTCCTTTACAAGGGCTGTGAAGTCAATTAGACAATTCCAGGCCTAGACGCCAGAAGTGCCAAGGACATCCTTATGTTTAGAATGTTGCTTCTGTGTTTGAAAAAGAACATGTATTATTTGTTCATGTACTTTTAAACTGAAGAAAGAAAATCAACAAACCATTTGACAAGACAGAACAGACTGTGAAAGGAGACAGTGGGAGGGGCCTGCGGAGGCAGCAGCAAGAGCTACTCCCTTAGGAACCATGGAAAATGAGCGGCTACAAAACAGACATGTTCAGATTGCACTTTAGGAAGGCCTGTCTGTAAGATCAATGCATGTAAAGTGGATCACATGGAGGCAAACATGCAAGGCAGGAAAACTAGTAAGGATGCAGAAAAATCCAGTTGTGGTACTGAGAACTCATCATGGTTGGCTTCAGTAGATGTAAGAAAGGCTTGTGAGGGCTATTTTAAGGCTGTAAAACAGGTGTTTGTGTAAATATAAAGAGATCAGAACAGGCCTCAGTCTGGAATACCCTCAGTATGTAGCACAGCTCTTGAGGTAGAGGACCCTGTCCATGGTCTCCTCTCCACACTTCCTGTGTCTGCTCCATGGTCCTCTTGGGCTCCAAGTCTATCTCCTTAGCTTCACAGTCAAGTCACAGGAGCCACCCAAAAAAAAAAAAAAAATCAGCTGGGTGTCGGCACACGCCTTTAATCCCAGCACTCAGGAAACAGGGGCAAGGTGGGTCTCTGTGAGTTCAAGGCCAGCCTGGTCTAAAAGGCGAGTTCCAGGCAGCTGAGGTTACAGAGACCCTGTCTCAAAAAGACAAAAAAAAAAAATCAGGTAATTAAATCACCCCAGGTGATGTGTGCAGCCTTCAGTGTACAAAGAACAGCTGGAACAAAAAACAATCCATCTGGGTGGATTGTCAGCTAGTCAGCTGAGGAAGAGGTGCTGGGACAGAGCTGCCACCATAGTTAGTGTTTCTACTAGTGATAGGTTCAAAGGGGTAGAGGTGGTAGCCTTGGACCCTAAATCAGCTGCACTAAGTACCACTCTTCATTATGCCATAGATAACACTGGAACCTCAGCCAAGTCACTTCCCTTTGCTATGCCTGAATTTCTTCTTATTCAAATAAAGTCTCAAAACTTTAGAATCTAATGTGCAAAATTACTAGGCACATTTAGTTAACATGAAGTTTCACTTTATGTCACTTTTGGTTAGCTACGAATAATACCTTACCTGTGTAATTACCATTTGCAAATCAAATTTACATCCATTTGATTTGTTCCTCATAATAACTTCTTAAGGTAGAGAAGACAGATATTGTTACCTCCTTCTTCCTGAGGGTCCCACGACTTATTTAAGGTTACATACCTATTAAGAAACACAGCCGAGACTTAAATGCTCATGTTCAAGCTTCAGTTCCATTGATGCCTTGCTGCCTCTCAGGCTCTTGTGTACAGCAGATCTGTTGCAGATACAAAAACGATTTTCTTCCTGCTCTTTCTATTCTTGTCTTTTTAAAAAATGACTTTTGTGTTCTATATTTCCATTTTATCTGGACATCTCTGTCTTTCTTCTTTAAATGAAGAGCTGTGTTGTCAAAGTCTCGGGCTTCCTGGCACTGACCCTTGCTCCCTGAATTGCAGGGAGACACTTCATCACAGTCACCACTCTCACCTCGGCTGGGAACATCGGAGAGGACGGAATCCTGAGCTGCACTTTCGAGCCTGATATTAAGCTCAATGGCATCGTGATCCAATGGCTGAAAGAAGGTATCATGGGTTTGGTCCACGAGTTCAAAGAAGGCAAAGATGACCTCTCAGAGCAGCATGAAATGTTCAGAGGCCGAACAGCAGTGTTTGCCGATCAAGTGATAGTTGGCAATGCATCTCTGAGACTGAAAAACGTGCAACTCACAGATGCTGGCACTTACAAATGTTACATCAGCACCTCAAAAGGCAAGGGGAATGCCAACCTTGAGTATAAGACTGGAGGTGAGTTGCTTCTGGAGGGAGGGACAGATGGTACCAAAAGATAATTGAGGCTGAAGGGCATGAGCTGCTGATGAAATGTCACGTGTGCTCATAAATGACCAACGTCAGATTGTAACTCTCCCGATTCTGTGAGTAGCCATCTTGCAACCATGTCCAAGACCCATACCAACTTCCAAAGTGACCTACTATAATATTAGGACTTAAAGCCTTTTCTTCTAGGCTTTCAACCACCTCTAGATTTCCAGGTATATTCCCAAAGATATTTTACCAAAATAAATAAAAGGTATTATTTGTATGCTAACTTAAGAAACTGGCAAAATATTTCTGAAATTAAAAAGTTTTAGTGTAGGTATGATAATAGATGTCCATAGGACTATCGTAAAGATTGAATGAAATAACATCTGGAATATTCTTCTAGCACAAGGTACACTCTCAGTAACTGGCGATTCGCTGTCATATGCACTGTTTCCCAAATCCGCTCTTAGGAACTTGTTCTTAACCTGCTCCAAGCATGTGAATCTCCCTTGCTCCGTGACAGCTTCATTAAGAACAAGGTAAACAACAGGATGTGGCAGCCAAAGTATGTAATCTTAGCGCTGGGGACTTGGAGGCAAGAGGATCCAGAGTTCAATGTCATCCTCAGATACATAGTGAGTTCAAGGCCAACATGGGCTACATTAGACTCTGTGTCAAAAAAAACAGAACACCACCAACAAAAGGAGCAACTCACTCAACAGTAGCCTGGTTCCCAGGGAGAGAAGTTGCTAAGTGACTTGATAAATTGTAGGCTGCCATTACGGCATAACAGTAAGTCGAGGCCCTAACATTTTTCTATAAATATCTCTCTGCCCAGATATTGGGGAAAAGAGGTCTTAATTTCCAAATGCAGGCACTTTAATGAGCAGCATTACCTTAGAATAAAGCAAACACTTAACCTTCCTATGCCTGGATTCCAGAGCTATGCTGTGTCCACCCAAACAAATTCCAAATCCCCATGATAACAAGGCTTGTGAATAGACTTTCTGTGGGTGAAAGGTGAATCTTTGTTTATTTCTTTCTTCTTTATCTCCTACTTCACTCTAATCTGTGAAACTCAGAAGGCTTCCCAGGTTCTTAGGAAAAGGCCCGATTGTCCTAAGAGAATAAGCTTTTTTTAAACTTAAAAAAAAAAATGTATTGAGAATTTCATACATGCATATAAGGTGCTTTGATCAAATCCATGCCCACTCCCTCCCCTCCAACTCCTCCCATATCTCCCCATCACTTCTTTCTGAAAACTTCATGTATTCTTTCTTTTCTTTTTTTTTTTTTTAATATGGGGCTTTTTGCTACTCTAACATTCCCCCCTCTGAAGAGGTAACCCTA
>NW_008329136.1:944783-959020 GCF_000622305.1 Nannospalax galili
CAGAGTATGTTGCTAAGAGGCCCAAGGACATTGTGACTTAAAATGATCATTGGAGCTCATTTGACTTCAAGAGAATGATCTATTGCAACAGTAGTATATGTGACACTTAGGTCCCTGGAGTTTGTGGTATTGGTCAAAGGGTTTCGATGCATAGTAGTGCTCTGAGCAAATAATTATTTACTTCTACAGTACAATGGGTCATACACAAACCATACTGTGGGGAAATACTGAGTCACTTCAATGATAGAAACGATTGTCTTTTTAAGACCTAGCACTTCAAGGCTTTAATGGCTAATCTGTCTGTTCTTGACATCTATCCTTTTGACCTTTGACCTTACAGCCTTCAGTGTGCCAGAGATGAATGTGGATTACAATGCCAGTTCAGAGAGCTTGCGCTGTGAGGCTCCTCGATGGTTCCCCCAGCCCACAGTGGCCTGGGCATCTCAGGTTGACCAAGGAGCCAACTTTTCAGAAGTCTCCAATACCAGCTTCGAGTTGAACTCTGAGAACGTGACCATGAAGGTTGTGTCTGTGCTCTACAATGTCACGATCAACAACACATACTCCTGTATGATTGAAAACAACATTGCCAAAGCCACAGGGGATATCAAAGTGACAGGTGGGTTTCCTGAGACTTCCTCCGCCCCAGGCTTCCGGATGAGACCCAGGATTTTGGGAGTACTAGAGAAGCACTCTACTACTAATCCACATGCTTCTCCATTCTTTTCGTATGTTCTATTAGAGAGAAAATAATATCTCAATTAAAACTGAATATATTTAATATGTCCTAGGGCACAAAACTCTCTAGAGTCTTCCAGGTCCTCTAGAGACCTTGATCACAATTTCAGTTGGCATTGCTTTATGTAAGTAAAAGCCTGACATAGTATTTAAAGCATCTTGGTTAAAGACGGTGATTGGCTTCATCTTGCATGCCTTCTAACTGGTTTTCTGGAGAGCTCAAGGTTCTGAGGCCCTTTCTAACTCAGTGGAACTACTTTGATATAGTGTGAAGTGGTGATTATTTGATGTCTTTGATATTTTTAGCTGATATGCTACATCCTCAATTCTCCCAAACTCATCAGAGCCCAACTAGCCCTTGTGAAAGCTTTGAATATGAAGACCAAAGCTCTACACTCTGACTCAGTCTCATTCAGTCATCATTGGACTGATGAAAGATCTCACTAAATCTCACTAAAGTCCAGGAAAATATGAAAATCCTAGATTGAACGGACCTCCCAGCACTCTGGCTGAGAAAGCCCAGTCCCCTATTCTGACTGTAGTGCCCTATTGCATACAAAATCTAGAGGTGAGCTAGTTTCAGGAAAATGTACAGACTCTAATGTGACTTATAAGACCATCACACATGATGTCTGCTGAATTGATATTCTAAAGGAAGGAATTCACCAGGAGAGTTCCCATTTAGATAATCAGAGAACAAGACAAAAAATATCTTGTACATCATAAGTGCCTGATAAATGTTTGCTGAATTTAAATGAATAAATTATATTCTTAACAGTTTATTTTTTATTTAAAATTAATTTTTGAAAATTATTAATGGCAGAAATATTTGCAAATCATAAATCTAATAAGGTGTTGACTTCCAGAATATATAAAGAACTTATGGCTTAACAAAAATATCAAATAGCTAAATTTTAAGGAATTCATGTTTTCAGTGCTGAAGGTTAGACCCAGGGTTTTGTCATGTTAGGCAAGCAGTCTCCCACTGAATTCTGTTTCCAGTCCTAAACAACTGGTCTTTTCCTTTTCTCAGTTTTCACTTATGTGCGCTTTTTTCACTGTGTGTGTGTGTGTGTGTGTGTGTTATGCTTTATGTGTATGGAGTATATTATGTGTGCGCATGGTTTTGCATGTGTGTAGGCATATGTACATGTGTTGGGGGTGCATGTGTACATGTATGCTGTGTGTGTGTTATGCATTATGTGTATGGAGTATATTATGTGTGCGCATGGTTTTGCATGTGTGTAGGCATATGTACATGTGTTGGGGGTGCATGTGTACATGTATGCTGGTGCATGTGGAGGCCTGAGGTTGGTATCAGGAATCAGTGCTCTTCTACCTTATTCACTCAGAGACTCTCAATCCCACACAGGGCTAATCTTGCTGGCCAGCTTGTTCTGGAGACCTCCTGTCTCAGCTTTCTGAGCCTGAAATTGCAGGTGGGCTGCTGTGCCCACTCGGCATTTAGGTGGGCTCTTGGGGATCAGAACCCTGGTCCTTGTGCTTGTGCAGCAAGTTCTATAGCGACTGAGCCATCTCCCCAGTGCCCCCAAACAGCTGAATTTTAAAATGATCACATGACAATAGATATTTTTCCAGATACAAATGACCAAAGAATATATGAAAATAAGTTTCACAGCATTAGTCATCAGAAGAATGGAGAATAAAGCCACAACAAGCTCTCATCTCAGACCCATTAAGGGGGTTACCAACAAAAAATGAAACAAAACAAAACCCACAGAAATTACTAAGTGTGGGTAAGGATATAGAGAAACTGTAATGTTCATGGACTGTTAGCAGTATTGAAACTGACACAGTCACTACAGAAAACAAAATGCCGTGTCCAAAATAAAAAATTGAACAACCATTTGATCTGATAATCCTACTTTTAGACATATTTCCGAAAGAATTCAAAGAAAAACCTCAGAGACATAGTTTATCCTCATATTTACAGTAACATTATTCGTAATAGTTGAATTCTTTTCTTTTATACAATATTGTGACCAAAAGCAGCTTAGGTGCTGAAAGATGCCTGAGCAGTTAAGAGCACTGGCTGGTCTTGCAGGAGACTGGAGTTTGGTTCCCAGCACCCGCATGCTGGCTAACAGCCACCTGTAACTCCAGCTCCAGGAGATCCGATGCCCTCTTCTGGCCTCTGCAGGCACTGCATGCAACAGTGCATTAACATACATGCAGGCAAACACTCCTACACAAAAATAAATAAGTAATCTTTTCTTTAAAAAAGGAACTTATGGAAGGAAGAGTTTACTTTGGCTTTCAGTTCCTGAGCAATTGAGAGTTCACTGTGGCAGGGAGGCATGGCAGTACGCAGCAGGTGTGGTGGGAGGGGATGGAAACTGAGGTCTCACATCTTCAACTGCAAACACAAAGCAGAGGGAGCATCTGAAAGTGGGCAACTATGAACTCCCAAAGCCCACCCCAGTGACACACTTCCTTTAGTAAGGCTATACCTCCTAAAGAGTCCCTGAACAGCACCACGAGCTGGGGGCCAAGTGTTCAAATACTTGAGCCTATAGGGAGCTACTTTTCATTTAAAACACCACAATAGTCAAGAAAACAAGCTCAAAGGAGAGCTAGCAAGTGGACAGAATGGACAAAACATAGTAAATGCTCACAACAGAAGATAATTCAGCCTTAGAAAGACAGGAGATCCTATCACATGCTATAACATGGGTGAACTTTCAGGATATCATGTAAGTGAAATAAACCAGTCACTAAAATAGAGACACTGTGCACTCTACTTATATGGGGCATCTAAAATAGTCAAATTCAAGGAAAAAGAAAGTAAAATGGTGATTACTATGGGGGTTAGGTGGGCATAGAAAAGAGCAAAGTTGATGTTCAAAGTCTGAGTTCAGATACGGAAGGTGAAAGGAGATCTGTTTTACATCAATGTGAGTATACTTACCACTACTGAACTACATAGTTAACAATGGCCAAACTGGCTGGGCATGAAAGTGTATGCCTCTAATCCCAGCACTCAGGAAGCAGAGACAGGTGAATGTTTTTGAGTTAGGGACCAGCTTGATCTATGTAGTGAGTTCCAGGCCAGCCAGTGCTACATAATGAGATCCTGTCTTAAAAGAAAAACAGTTTTTTAAAATGTGATGTTGTATGTTTTTACACTTTTAAAGTCTCTAATAAGGGGCTGGAGAGATGGCTCAGCAATGAAGAACACTGACTGCTCTTGCAGTTCAAATCCCAGCACCCACATGGCAGCTAACAACTGTCTGTAACTCCATCTCCAGGGGGTCCAACAGTCTCTTCTGTCATCTGCCAGCATTGCATGACTCGGGTGCACTCACCTATATGCAGGCATAACATTCATGTACATAAAATAAAAATAATAAATAAAATATTTAAAGTCTCTAATAAAAATTATGTTTAGGAGAGATGGATATTAAGGTACAAATTGGTGGCTATTCTGGTTCTGTCTCTCTTGTTTTAGAAAACCAACTCAAACCTAAGAGAAAAGAGAGCTGAGTTCTTCCACAGAACCAAAGAGAGAAAGGGCGATTGACTTCAGCATCAGCTGGAAACAGGAACTTAGAGTCTACTGGATTTCTTTGTCTCTTTTCTACTTTATTTTCTTTGTTCTCTGCTATTTTAGTCTCTGTGGGGAAACGTGTTTGCCAAACATTCCTGTCTTTAAAAGACTATTTCATCTAGGTGTGGTGGAGCACACCTATAATCCCAGCTTTTGGGAGGCTGAGGCAGGAGGATTACAAGTTTGAATCCTGGGCCACGTGGCAACCAAAATAGCATCTTTGTTGATGAAATCTGGTAATAAAGGATGATGCTCTGTAGGCAGTGGGTAAGCTGCAGCCTGGACTCTTCCCCAGTCACAGACAGAGCCAGACTGATGATATTTTGGTTGTCTGTTTGCCTTACATTTTTGTCTTCTTTAATTGGTTCAGCACTAAGCAGGGAGGAGGGTGCTATTTATTGGACTCCTCTGAAACCCAATAGTATGAGGTGGGAAAGATGGCTCACTAGTTAAGAGCACATAATGCTCTTGCAGAGGACCCAGGTTTTGTTCTCAGCACCCACACTGGGTGGCTCACAACCCCTTGTAACTCTAGCTCCCACAAGTCCAAAGCCCTCTTCTGGACTCCGAGGGTACCTATACTTATGAGTGCACATACCCACATGCAGCCACATACATATACACATGATTAAAAATAAATCTTCAAAAATGAAACCCAGTGGTAGATGCTCAAAAATATTTGTTTACTGAATAATTATGTTTTAGCAACTGTAAATCCAGATGTTGAACTTAGGACAGAGTTAAGCTAAGGAAATATATCTGTAAATGAGGGTCATGGAAGTAATAATTATTGGGCTTGTGTGGGGCTACTATATTTGTCATGTTTATAGCTAATAATTATTGAATGACCCTATGCCAGGCATTGTCCTGCGTTCTTTGTATGCAGTCACACATTAATCCTTATAATAACCCTATGATTATTTTAGCCTTATTTTTAAAATATTTTATTTATTGTTTTTATTTTATGTGTACGTGTATATTGCCTGCATATATGTAAGTGCACCTGTGTTGCGCAGTGCCTGTGGAGGTCGAAAGAGGGCGTTGGGTCCCCTAGAATTGAAGTTATGGATGGTTATTAGCTGCCATGCAGGTGCTGGGAATTGAACCTGGGTCCTCTGCAAGAGCAGTCAGTGCTCTTCACCCCTGAGCCATCTCTCCAGTCCCTTAGCCTTATTTTATAGAAGGAGAAATTGGAACAAATATGTATTGACTAACTTGCCTCAAGTTACAAGGCTAAAGGATGGCAGAACTGAAATGAGCTAAATGAAACTGGATTGTCCAGGAAGAGTAAAAGATGAGTAATTTCTTCAATTCTGTTCTTCTCTACTGCAAGATGAAATCATTAATTCCTCAGCATATAATGGAGGGGTAATGAAAGTTAATGACACAAAACCTATAACGATCACTAACTAAAGGGAAAGTGTGTCCCAAACCAAAGACTGGCTTTAGCTGTTTGGTTAGCTCATGTTGTGTGTGGTAACCAATAACAATGTCTGTAGTTTTCATTTGGCTGAGTTCTCACTGACGTGGACCACAGGATGGGCCTTGCTCCGAAGGAAAGACTGGCTTTCAAGTTGGTTATGGAAAAGTTGGGTGAAGGGAACAAAGCTGCCTGTATTTGGAAAATGTTGCTCTATTTTTCCTTCTTTGGTAACCAGTCATGTGATGAGGACCACCCAGCTCTCCAATATGTCTCTGAACTTTTTTCTCCCCTTTTACAGACTCTGAGATCAAAAGGCGGAGTCAACTACAGCTCCTGAACTCAGGGGCTTCTCTAGGTGTTTCTTCTGTCTTTGCCATTAGTTGGGCATTCCTGTCTCTCTCCACTTACCTGATGCTAAAATGATGTGCCTTGGCCACACAGAAACATTCAATGTTATTGGTACAACAGGTAAGATACTCACAGTGTGCTGGATGGGTGCTCTAACAAGAGTCAAACAGCCTTCAGCATCAGCCACAGAGAGGAACCCTACAACGATGCCAGGGCAGGGACTGCTTCTCCCAGCATTGTGAAGAATAATGGTTTGTTAGTATTGTTAGTGAGCATCAACCACAAGCAGAGACCTCATTGCCAGATGATAGGAAAACCAACTCCATGAGATTCAACTATTTGTGTCAATTCAAACACCTTTTCATTTGCTGAATCATTAGTGAATGCAAAAATATCTTATTGGAGAGAAAGAGCTGCTTAGCCTTGACAAATTACCTGGGCTTCACAGTTACTTAGAAAGCATAATACAGGCTTATAATTACTGAGTGACTGTTTGCCACCCCATCCCTGACCCCTCCAACTTGGGGCCCAGGTGACTCACCAGCCAGCCCTCCTGCTGAGAATTGTTCTCTGACTCTAATTACCGTTGGGACGTTTCCTTCTAAGTATTCTACTGTATATGAGATTTGTTGAAAACTGAGCTTGTGAAGTTTTGGTTAGCATTCCCACATGAACTCTGAGGCATCTCCACCAAGCTTTTGCTGACTGACCTCTGTCCTTTCTGTCAATGTTTTACCAACCCCAACAGCATTTCCTCCCAGTTGTCTCTCAGATCAATCCCAATCCAGTCTTTATCATCTCATAACTCTCTGTACTTGGGCCTGCCTCTTCTTTTTTTTAAAAATATTTCATTTATTATTTTTATTTTATGTGTATTAGTGTATTGCCTGCATGTATGTAAGTGCACCCATGTCATGCAATACCCTAGGAGGTCAGAAGAGGGCATCAAATTCCCCTGGAACTGGAGTTACAGATGGTTGTTAGCTGCTGTGTGGATGCTGGGAATTGAATCCTGGTCCTCTGAAAGAACAGCAAGTGCTCTTAACCACTGAGTGCAGCCCTGGACCTACCTCTTCTTGTTGCAAGTGACAGGAAACAAGGTACCAGAATGGAAATCTTCAAACACTCTTTTCACCGTGGCATTTCCTTGCTCTGGATCCCAGAATGACTCTGGACACAACTGTATCAGAGCTAAAGTCCTTAGCTGTGCAGTTAGAGTCCTCTAATCTTCTCTCACGGACAGCTTCCTAGCTTTGCTCTTGTACTTCCTGCCCCTTCCTGGAAACTTACTCTACAGAAATTCATACCCATGCCTTCCTCTATCCATTTCAGGGATGTGCTTCCTGGCCTGACCCCCGCCTCCGCTACCGCCCCCATTTCCTGAGAAATTCCCTTGCATCACGCACTCACTTGCCATGTATGTATACTGCGTTATCTTACAGCCTCTGAGGTGCACGGATCCCTTACCTAGATGTTGAGATCTGGAGGCAGACAGAGCTCTGTTGATCTGCTTCTCAACCCCCTTCTCTTGTTCTCCAAACTCTTAAGGCAGTGCAGAGTACAAAGAGCAGTCTTTGTAAGAAAACCACCAGCTCCCATTATTTCTGATCTTCTGTGGCTGTCAGCAGAGATGTTTTCAAGGAACTTGTCACTTAGGGACTTCAGTGGTAGGAAGAGGAACCTTTATTCTTTCCTTGATTCCCTTCAATGCTGTGAGTTCTTAGTAACCTGCAACTAGATAATATGACCTATAAGGTATAGATTATCGGTCTTTACCTCATATTTCCTTAAAGCAATCATTTGCAGCTTTTTAAAAAGTCATGCCTTACATGCAAAGGATGGCATTCACACATGGAAGCCTGGCACTGTCTCTCAGCTACAGCTCCACCTCTTCCCCTCAATAGCTACAGAAGAATTTTAAGCCAAACAGATTTTGGAGGGAAGAAAAAGACAAAAATTCCCTTTTGTCTTTTTTTTTTTCCTTTCCAAATAGACCTTTAAAGTAGAAGAGATCATTATTTGAGACACACACTATAACTGGCCATGACATTTTAGGTCACACACATCCCTGCCTAGGAGTTGAGGCAGAAGTTGTCTCCCAACCTCATCCTAGGAACCTGCCCATCCTTCATCTCTCAGTTTCTGTTGGCTCCAAGGAACAGCTTCTTTCCTGCGACTGTCACTGGATGATTGTCCTTTAATATGAAATCAAGCCATCCATTCCCTCAGTAGTCCCTGGGACCATGTGACCATGGCAGAACAACAAAGTACAGAAAAATAAGCCCATTTCTAAATAGGAGGTACACACACACAGTGGTGGGGCGAACTCTGAGTTCTCGGTACACATTTGGTAAGTGGCTGTAACGGTATCTTATTACTATTCTTTTCAGAATCCCAGGAATCTACAGGAAAACTTTACCATAAGATATGACCTAGTTTTATATTTCTGGGGAAAATGGATTCATGTCTAGAAGTCTGGAATGAACAAACAAGAACAAGAAACAAAACAAAAATGAAAGCTTCCAGTATGAACAGGAGAGACCTATTATCAAAGACATGTGTTAAGAGTTGGGAGAATAATTTATCTGAACACTGTATATTCAGAGCACTGTGTGTGTGGAGATGGATGTTTTTCCATATCTCAGGGACCTCCCCTCAACTGCCAGCTCCTAGGGAGTGAGAGGATGGGCAATTGCACCTCTCCAACTCCTTAGTTACACATACTAAGGTGTTGCTTTAAGAAAGTTCCTGGATTCAGGAAGTTTCGATTGCCATATATTCACGTTTCATATTCTGCAAATTAAACTGTAGTGCATACATGAAAAGCTGCTAATCAGCTGCCACTTCACAATTCAGAGGTTGGCTGCATTTGAGTGACAGGCCAGTGACTCACTTCTCATTACGATGCTTTCAAATATCTTGGCTTCTCCTCCCACCTGACAAATGCCAAAGATGTGGAAAAACCCATCATAATTTTAAGGTAAACAAAACGGTTGAATGACACTGATTTTCTACATAATCTGACTTCTTTTTCGAACAAACAAATGTCATTTTATTTCTCAGATGATGTTGATTTGTGAAGGGCCTGGGAAAGAGCTCTCATTCTACTGTGTGGCATAAGGTTTGAAGTCTCTACTCTCTGTCCTGCGTGGATAGCTCTGGCCTCCACTTTCAACATCTGGAGCACTAGGACTCAACTGGGGTATTTTGCCCTTTCTTAACTTACATATGAGATTTGGCAATGTCTGGGGACAGTTTTGGTTGGCACGACCAAAGGAGGACTACTGGCATCTAGAGGATAGAGCTCAGAAACGCTGCTCAATACCCAGCTGTGGACAGGACATGTTCTCAAGATGAAGAATTATCCGGCTCCAGATTTCACCCAAATGTTAACCTTGGCGAAGAAATCCTGAGCTAGAGTAGAAAAAGATCTAGAAAAGGAGAGAGAAGCAGCTCTGTTTGTTTTCTGCAGTGGGCATTGGCCTCCATCTCTGGTTACTGCCTCCGTTCAGGGAACCAGATCTCTGCACCGCACAGTGTCCTTCAGAGACCAGCCGGTGAGGCACATGGAGCTCCTCAGTGGGATTACCATCAGCTCACTGTGCTTCCAAGTCCCTTTTCTTTCATCCTACACCACACACTAAATTTGGCTTAAAAGCTACCCAACTTCATCTCAAGTTCTCTGGCTCTGCATTTTAGATCTCAAGAACTTGCTCACCAAAATATAATTTAGGGCAACAACAGTGAGTCTTACTTGAAACACAGACTTCTGAGCTTTGAGTTTCTTTGGTTTTCTTTGGCAGGGATGGGAGTGGTATGCTAGAGATCAAACCCAGGACTTATGCATGCCAGGCAAATATTCTACCATCGAGCAATCCCCCAGCCCACACATAGCCTTCAGAAAGAAAACAAGGTCCTTTGAAATGAAGCCTTGAGGCACGAAGCTCTAATGGGAAAGAACCTTGGTCTCCAGCTCCCTCCTCACACCTCTTGTGTTGACCCCTGTCTCCCTGGACTTTGGATTACCATATTTGCATTACATTTTATTACAAACAAACTTGAGAGTTCTGACCAGTCAAGAAAACAATTAAATACACATTTCCTATACTGTTGTCTTCCTGGTTTGTCACAGAAGTGAGAAAGGAGAGATGGATTAAAAATCTATAGGGCAGGTTCTAAAGAGTAAAACCTTCCATAAATAACAGGCCTTCTACAAATGAATAGGAGAGAATGATGGGAGTTGGAGTATGGACTAAGTGTTTGAGTCTAGTTACTGAGGGAAATGTCTCCAGGCTTATACCAGCCTAACATGTTTCCATTTGGAAAAACAGTGGTGCCACTTGATTTGAGGCAGATAAATGTGGGACAGGGACACACACACACACTCACACACACACATTTTACTAGTGTCGAAAAAAGATGACTTTGCTGAGCATGTGGTATTTACCTTTAATCCCAGTTCTTGGGAGGCAGAGGCAAGCAGATCTGTGAGTTTGAGACAAGGTTGGTATGCATAGTGAGTTAGTTCTAGGTCAGCTTACATAGTGAGACCTATCTCAATAAGTAAAATCATAAATAAATAAAAAGATGACTCTTACTACTGAGGAATTACCACATTTTAGATCTGGAAGAACCTCAAAATCATTTTTTCTAATTCTTTTATTTTTCAGATGAAGAACCAGAGGCTTAGGATAAAATGTAGGTCACTGGCTAGCCTCAGGTTACATAATTTTCCAGTGGTAACTGGTAGAAAGATAAAATCTACAAAAAATGTATTTGCCAGAGGGCAAATTCCCAGGGGACTTTCAGAGCAGCTCCCTCCCCGCTTTCCCAGCTGACTCTCAATAGACCTTATGTGGAAAAGGTCAGTCAGTGTTCTGTCACTATGAAAAATAGCTGAGATCACGCAAAGGAGGAAGGATTTATCTCCATTCAGGCTCAGAGCTTTTGGTCCATGACTGGTTGGGGCTGTTGCTTTGGGGCCTTTGGTGACACATATCATTGCGGGAAGTTACAGTGAGCAAAGCCACTCACCTTGTGACAGCTGCAGAGCAGAGAGCAGCACGGACCAGGGGTCTCAGTGTCCCTTTCAAGTCATGTACATCTCCAGTGACCTATATTCCTTCCACTTGGTCCAACCTTCTAAAGGTTTCACCACCTCCCAATAGCCCCACAGACTGGAGACCAAGCCTTCAACACATGGGTCTTTGGGGACTATTTCATATTCAGAAGCCAAAGGTGAGTCAAACGGTGAAAGCATGAATACTCCTTCAGTCCTGTTTATGCGCACACAGCAGAAGCATTAGAGCACAGATGTGGACACCACAAACCTCTCTGAATGCGCAAACCTAAATGTTTGAAAACGAAAATGAATTTAAGGGAATAAACACTTTGAACTTCAAAGTGAAGTATGGGTGTTATGGTTTGGAAATAAAATGCCCTCAAAGGTCATGTGTTGAAGGTGTGGTCTCCAGTTGGTGCTGTTATTGAGTGGTAATTAGATCCTGAGGATGTTAACTGAGTACATCACTGATTTCATCCTCTGATGAGTTCATACTGAATGGGATATTAGGGGCTAGGTCTCGTTGGAAGAAGAGGATTACTAAGAGCACGTCTTTCAAGGGTGTGTCTTGCCCCTGGTTCCTTCCTGCCTTGTCCTCTCTGCTTTCCAGCTGCCATGAGGTGAGCTGCTTTGCTCTACCTCACACTCCCTGCCATGATGTGTGGCCTTTCTCAAGTTCAAAGCAACTGGACCAAATGACCATGGATTGAATTATCTGAAATTATGAGCCAAAATAAATCCTTCTTTTTAAGTTGTTAACTATTTTGCCACAGTGGCCAAAGGCTAATGAACAACCTGAACACCATCTACTCTCAGACTGTAAGAAGATTTAAGTGCATAATGACTTAAATCCGTGTATTAATGAGGAAAGAAGCATGTCATAATTACATAATAAGTCTTCTGCTTTCTTTGTACTGATGATCCCTACAACCCACCACACACACCTGAGGATGTCTCTACACATCTACCTGGATGCTCTAATCTGAGCTGCCTTACTATGTGCGGAACTGCTTTTATTAAATCAAGCCTAGAAATTTCAATATGGGAGTCCTCAGCACAAATACACATGCAGAAAGCTTACACTTTCTCTCATTTTTCTTTAAATTTCAGCTACCCTCAAGGGCCAGCAAAAGTTCTTTCCTCGTGATTCTTTGAGTGTCTTTGAATGGCACAACACGTTGCCTTCTTACTCTCTTCGTTAATCTATCTGTGCGATGTAGCATAAAAACAACATCTGTATTTTTCACTCTTGTGCATTTTAAATGACCTTAAATATGATGATAAAATAAGAGGAACCCAGACAGCCTTTGGAAAGTTTGTTGTATAAACAAGGGTCAAGGAAACACTCCCCGAGAAGGCATTTGTTTGTTTGGTTTGTTTGTTTGCTTGTTTGGGGATCCGGAAAGCATATGCACCAGAGGTCAGAGGACAACTTAAGAGACTGGGTTTTCTCCTTCTATCATGTGGATTTGAGGCATCAAACTCAAGTCATCAGCCTTGGTGGCAAGCACCTTTATCCACTGAGCCATCTCATCAACCCCTTCTGTGACCTGAGTTCAGTTCCCAACACCTGAATTGGGAGGCTCACAACCACCTGTAACTCTAGTTCTGGGAATCAAGAGGTCTTTGGACCTCTACAGGAATGTACACATAACACACACACACACACACACACTGAATCAACAAATTAATGTATGAATAAATAAATCAATGTCATAGATTTTAGCTTTTACCTTCAGCTTGATCTTTTCAGTTCAAATCTAATTGCCCAAAGTTATTTTTGGTATTTTCAATTATAAGGCCCTTTACTCAAAACTCTAAACTCTAAACATTACCTCAATAAGTATTTTATGGACAGTTTGGACTCATATGATTTCCTTAGAACAAGCAAAAAGTGATGATCAGTGAATCTAGCCTGCAGCTCTTCATAACACATTGAGGTCATTTCCTTTCTCTCAAACTTTGTGTGTAGCCATCCATGCACCATTGTAGGGAGAACTATTTAAGTTTTGACAGATAAAATCTAGGATTTTATGGTTCTTAATATGATGATGATATAGTTCAGGTCGCTAATACATGTCCAGTGGTGGGTCCAAGTTGTACACCAAGGGTAGATGAGGCTGGACTGTGTGTCAGATTAAGAGTGCAAAGACAGCAGTTTCTGGTGAGAAGCAGCAGGTGTTCACAGAGGAACCCACGTTACATCCTACTAAATAGGCTCAATGAGAAATGACAATCGTGTTCAGTTCCTCTTACCCTTCCTTTAACATGTTTCTCAACCAACTGTTCTCTAGGCCCTTCCTACTCTCAGTCTATCCACTGTTCTTTCCATCACCCCACACAGAACCCCAGAAGATATGCCCTGATATCCAGCTCCAGTTTCCTGGGGGCACCTACACACACACACACACACACACACACACACACACACACACACACACACGAATTAAAAATAAAAATAATTCTTTTTTTAAAAAAGAGCACACCTCACCTCTGTCTGCTTCCCTGGGCCTCCAGGACTGGCAGGACTCTCTCTCCAGGGTAAGTCTATCCTGCCCTCTGTGCCTTGACTCCCCCAGCCTCACTCACCCTCCCATCTCCCCCACTGGTCTCTCCTCCTAGCCTGGGTCCTGTCCCATTCCTTGTCTTGGTGCCCCAGACACCTGGGGAACCACCACTGGTTCTTCCTGATCCTGTGCATCCAGAGCAACTCAGTTCCTTCTCAGGTCCCCAGGAGCACTGCTTCTAGGCCTGGCCCTGCCCACACCTCCCTCTGCATCCCTGGGTCTGCACAACCTGCCAGCCTCTTTCCTGGATGCATGTCTTCTCAGGTCCCCAAGAGCACTGCTTCTAGGCCTGGCCCTGCCCACACCTTCCTCTGCATCCCTGGGTCTGCACAACCTGCCAGCCTCTTTCCTGGATGCATGGGCTGACCTTTCCTCTTCCTAGTCCTTTGCATCCAGACCAACCCAGCTCCTCAGTGCAGTCCCCAGGGCCCCTTGGGGCCGCCTCCTGCCCCCATCTTCCTTGGCATCCCTGGGTTGCATAACCACCAGCTGCCCTAGACCAGCATCTTTCCTGGGCCCAGCTCCCAGGCC
>NW_008329136.1:959234-960378 GCF_000622305.1 Nannospalax galili
AAGAGTCAGAAACTACAAAAGAAATTCACATGTCAAAATCACAGAGAAAAAATAATAACATGAAAAACTAAAATAACATATCCCCACCAAATTCCAGTAATCCTCTAGAGGAGCACAATGAGAATCCCCTAGAGACAATGCAGGACATGGAACTCAAAAGAACAATGATGAATATGATAAAAGAATTCAGTGAATTTAAAGAACACACAAACAAGGTAATCAAAGAACTGAAAGAAGAGAGGGACGAACTGCTGAATGAATTCAGAAAACAGTTAGAAATATTGAAGAATTATCAGGTTGAAATGAAGGAGGAAGTTAAACATTCAATAAGCCAGTTGGAAACGACGAAGAAGGAAGTGAAACACTTGATGAACGAAATGGAAAACAGAGTATCAAGACTGGAAGATAAAGTGGACGAACTGGACCACTCAAGCAAAGATTATGAAAAATTTAAGAAAGCACAAGAATGGAATATGCAGGAATTGTGTGACACCATAAAAAGACCAAACTTACAAATCATAGGCATACAGGAAGGAGAAGAATCCCAAGACAATGGCATGGACCAGATCTTCAACAGAATTGTGGAAGAAAATTTCCCAAACTTAAAGAAAGACATGCCCATACAAATACAAGAAGCATATAGAACACCAAACAGACAGGACCAGAACAGAAACTCTCCATGGTACATCATAGTAAAAACACTAAACATACAAAACAAAGATACAATTCTGAAAGCTGCAAAAGAGAAACAACAAGTCACATATAAAGGAAAACCCATTAGTATTACAGATGACTTTTCAGTGTTAACTATGAAAGCCAGAAGCGCCTGGACCAAAGTATTCCCAGTTTTAAATGACCACAGATGCCAACCCAGATTACTATATCCAGCCAAAATGTATATTACAGTTGAAGGGGAAAGAAAAATCTTCCATGACATAAATAGGCTGAAGGAATTCTTGTCCACAAAACCAGCCCTTCAGAGAGTTCTGGGAGCAATACAAAGAGCTGAAGAAAGGAATGACTATACCCAAGAGGTGGTAGAAAGAAATTCGATGAAGGTATAACTGTGTACAGCTACATCACAAATGTAAATAGAAATAAGAATGACAGGATTCAATACTCATCTTTCATTAATAACTTTAAA
>NW_008329136.1:962959-963127 GCF_000622305.1 Nannospalax galili
CCTGAAACTCTGAAACTGTTAGAAGAAAACATTGGGAAAAACCTAAAAGATATAGGTGTAGGAAAGGTTTTTGTAAACCAGACGTCATTTGCTCAGGAAACAAGCGCAAGAATTAAGAAATAGGACCTCATTAAACTAAAAAGCTTCTGTACATCAAAGGAGGCAACC
>NW_008329136.1:964026-964348 GCF_000622305.1 Nannospalax galili
TATGCACCATTGTGAGGCAGCAATGGAGCACTGTGATGAGACAGATCACTGTGTAAGAAATATATATCTAGGTAAGGTTTATCTGAGAATAATTGGTCTTTGCCCAAGATTTATCTACATGAAACACAGTAATTAAAAGAACTTCTTGGATGGAACTAAACTTCTTGGATGTTTAACAGACATGCTTTGAGGATATACTAATTTGGTCAGAGGGAAATAAAGGACAGTTTTTGCTCCTTGCCCTCCTAGGCCGACTAGTTCCAGGGGACTATGAGCATCTCTCAAAATGTCCTGTAATTGTGGTGGGTCACCTGTCCTCTTG
>NW_008329136.1:964412-965523 GCF_000622305.1 Nannospalax galili
CACGGTAATTAAAAGTACCAGATTGGTGGAACTAAACTTATTGGATGTTTAACAGCCATACTTTGAGGCCTATACTAATCTGGTCAGAGAGACTTAAAAGACAGTTTTTGCCCCTTGCTCTCCAAGGTTGACTAAGTTCCAGGGGCCTATGGAACATCTCTCAAAATGTCCTATAACTGTGGTGAGTCACCTGTCCTCTTGTTCAGGGAGGCCATGGAGACCCCATGAGATGGACTTGAACCGGTGTCCAGTCTATGAAGAGGAGGGTCAACTCAGAGGAAACATCTCATCCATGCTTCCAAGTGAAGCCTGATACGGTCGAACAGGACCTTTGATTTATCTTCACATAGATGGAACTGGTAAAAGAAAGGATTCAGGTGCTCCTCCCAAGCCCATGTGACCCCTGAGGAATAGATCTTCAAAAGACCTTAAGAGTAAAAATAAATTGGTTTATCTGGGCCAACTGTATGGTGTTAAACATCCGAAAGGGAAGTATAACCAAAGATTAAAGGAGACAATATAATTTCTTAAGAGTCCATATGCACAGCTAAAGGCTACATAACAAGCAACAATGCCAGATAGGAGATACCTTCTTTTGAGTTGTTGGCCAGGGTGGCCAAAGGGACTCCCAGATAGTAACCCAGCTTAGAACTGGGAAAATGAACAGCAGACCCCAATCTTATCTAAAGGAATATTGACAACTGATTGCTGCTAGAAGAGGAACAGCTGACCTTCCTAAAACAAAGACCTCTAGATAAGCTGACTAGATTCACCAGAAGGGCAAGTAGTGGGGATTGGCTGGGGTGCCGAAACACAGAGGACAGCAGGGATATCAGAGTATAAGGCCTGTGGTGGGGGGAGGGAGGCTATGGGAGGGTGCCATCTGGGAAATATGTGTATAGTCGAATAAGATGGTTTGGGATATTCTGTGTGATACACACACAAAAAAAAAATCAACAATTTTTTTAAATGTATTATATTTGAGTGGGAAACATGGAAATTTACATCATGCTAATTAGTAGAGTTGATAAACATTACCATTGAAATCTACCCAATGACTTCATAGACATACACAGGCACCAAGGATCCAAGTGCAACCGATTATGACTAG